>NC_081415.1:395919843-396214843 GCF_030272615.1 Cryptomeria japonica
AAAGTTAATGAATGGTCAAAAGGCATTAAATGATAAGTTGCAACTCCCCCAAATATGAGGTATAAAAGGGAGAAGAGAACTCATTTGAAGTGGGGATAATTTGGGAATTAGAAGTGCATATATGATTGTGAAAGGTCATGTCCCTTTCAAAGTGCAGAAATAATGAAGAGTTGCATTCTTTCAAAGGGTGTTTATGGTGAAAGGGTGCGTCTCTTGCCAAAGGGCATACATGATGAAGAGGTGTGACCTCTCCCACACATTGAGAGATATAAATGAAAGGAATCAAAAGCATCTAGTGAGATCACCATTGATCAGATGAGATCATAATTGTTATTAAGTTACTGACAGTAACATCTTTGTTCTTGGCGGTATGCTTGGGGATGTGCTTAATATACGAAGCTTGATAATGTTCTTATGTAGAATTTAATAGTAATATTAATATAGATTGCAATATGTATGACGATCATATTTAAGTTCTTATACTTTTTATGGTAGCCTAATCTTTAATCTTTCCTATTGTCTTTAAGAAGGATTGAACGTGGGAATGTTAGGGAGAGGCAGTACTAATACCTCGCAAGATAGGTAATTCTTGTGGTGGAATTGACCATGCTACATCATACAAGGGTAATAGATAAAACCTTCAGTGGAATGGGCATGTGTTACATCATACAAAGACACTATTTGTGTAGGATAGTCTCTAGCACCCTAACATGGTTATTCCCCATCCTTCGTAGGGTTGGGGATCAGGTTAGAGGTAGGGATTGGGCTTAAAATAATAGTTATCAAGTGTATTATGAAAGCTAAATGTTCATTAGTTGCAATAATTGATTCTAACTATGATAGTTATGTTGATCTTCCCAATAAGAAGTATCATAAACCTTAGTTAAGAGTAACCCTAACACTAACTTGTTATAATTATAATTCTAGATCAAAAATTGGAAAGGATGTTACAATATCCTATTGTTATTTAGTGATAATGGAAGTTAAAGCAATAGGTTAGTCCTTAGCCTAGTGACAACTTTTGGGGTCAAGCATACATTGGGTACTATTGCAACACATTATCCATTTGTCTATTTTTAGTTGTGTATAATCATATTTAGGATATCTCTAGAGAAGCCCCCTAGGCCTAGTTAAACTTGAAGTTGAAGGTGGTCTTATCCACCTTAGCAAGTATGTCCAAAGTTGCCTTGCTTGATCATAAGGTTGAAGGCCTTGTCTTGAGTTTGACACCCTTAGTGCTCAAAGGCTTACTGGTGCAGGGCACCTAGCACTCCAAAAATGAAAGCTTTGTTTTCTTTTAAGTTTGTGTGTTATATTTGTGATGTAATAATGGACCAACCATTGAGGACTCAGTAGAGCCATGGTCGTGTCGTCCAAGTTTTTGTTTGAGTCAATTATGCTCAGGATGCTGACAACCTGAGAAGTGAGATGCTTAGGTAGTTCACATGTAGAATATTCCAGATGAATGTATTCATGTATTAAGGGTCAATTGAGTTGTTTTTAGGTCTTCTAGGGTGTTTGAGGACCTTCAAGAGTCTTAGAATGCATTAGAATGCAAAATTGCATCTTGGAGCAAAAACTTGTCAAAAGTTGCTGAGAACATTTTGCAATTTCTTGCAAAAGTTGCATTTTTGGTTATAGGCATTAGGAAGTTGGTTGAACCCTGAAAACAAATGGATATAAGCCAAATTTCACTTCATTGTATGGGTTGGAGGATTGGAAATGCAAGAGCAAGTTTTTGGTTTGTGAAGCAACCTTGTTCCCACCAGTTGTTGACAGTTTTTGTCTTGTTTTCCTTGTTTGTACTGTCCAATACGGACTAGATGGTGTAAACTCATTGCATCTTTGAGTGTTCATTGTATTTGCTTTCATTAAGGTTGATTTGTACGTTTGATTGTTCCAGGTTGTAGAGATTTCTTCCATTCTTTGCAACTAGGAGCAAAACCCTTGCAAGTAGGGTTTAAGAGCAAGAAATGTCTCTAACCTAGGCATTCTTTGATGGCACTTGTTAAAATCACTAAGAATGCTAGGTTAGGGTATGTATATAGCTTAGGAATAGGGTGTGTGGTGTTGCAGGTCCAGGAGGAGGAGAAACAATGAAGCCCTAGGCTCACCGCTGGGAGTAGGTGAGTTAAGACAACAAGAAAAGTGTGATTTGTGAGCACATGGGGATTGGTGCAAGTCCAAGTGGCACATGAATGGAAAACCCTCCGAGTTCCCTTGAAGGTTCCCAAATTGTTTGGAGTGGGAGATTTGACTGGTGAAGAGTTTTAGACCCATCTTGCCAAGTCACTGGCTAGGCCTAAAACCTCTCAAAATAGTGCGGCATTGGAAACCACACTTGTACGGATAACCCAGATGCACTTTTCCAGTATTGTCTGTAACTTCCAAAAGGGTACTCAAATCTATGATTTATTTCTAGGCTTGTTTGAGACTTTTGCAAATTAAACCCCTAAAATCGCCTAGGGAGGGCTAATGCAATTAGGCCTATTTAGGTGCCGATAGAGACCTAGAAGAGTTAAGAAGCCAAGGCGATGGATTTGGTGAGTCTTAAACCTCAAAATACATTGAAGACACCTTGTTGATGCATAGGGTAACCACAGGAAGTGGTTGTGTGTTAAGATCCTTGCAGGAGTGGTTGGAGCCCAAGAGAGGAGTGTGTGAGTAACTAAGGTGGAAACCTCAAGTGGTGGAGTTGATTGTCCAGAAACCATTGGCTATACCTAGGAGGCAAGTCAAGAAGGTCCAGACCTTGGAGGTCTCATTATCCTAACCCTTGTCAAGTACCATAGGAAGGACTTGAGTAATTGAAGGGTTGAGTAGGACAAGTCACTTAAGAAGGTGAACAAACAAAGCTCCAAGACTCTCTGCATCAGAGAGGTATCAGAACCATTCTTTGAAAGATTTGGTGTATGTTGTGGAGAATCAAAAGCAAGTTCAATGCCTCCAAAGTCAATGACTCCAGAAGCCATCTGATAGATGGTGACATAGATGATAGAAGGATTGAAGGATGCAAAAGGAAGTAGAGGAACCAAAGAGGTTAAGAAGGAGAAGGGGAAGGTTAAGACAGAATGGGGTGATGAGACTGATGAAGAAGTGGAAGATGGAGAGGAACCAACAGCAGCAGCTATGCCTCAAGACCAAAAGTTATTCCTAGATGCAGTCAAATCCATTTCTAAAGACAACTTGGGTGGATTTCCTGCATATGGAGGAAACCTCAATGGAGAAGAGTTGCTAGATTGGATAGAAGCTCTCAATAATCACTTTGATTACAAAGAGGTAGCCAAAGAGAAAAGAGTCAATGTGGCCAAATCAAGAATGAGAGGATCAACATTGGTTTGGTGGAATATGATGCAAGAAGAAAGGATACAAGAAGGCAAAAAGAAGATAACTTCATGGGAACACATGAAGATCAGAGTTAAGGCACAATTCCTTCTAGGAGATTATGAAGTTCAAACCCATAAGAGACTGCAAAATCTGAAACAAAGGGAGTTAGATGTCAATGCATACACTGAAGAGTTCCATAAGCTCAGTTTGAGGGCTAGGAAGCATGAGAATGAGGTGGAGAAGTTGGCCAGGTACCTAAATGGCCTTAGACATAATATACAAGATGAGATAAGTATCCTCACACCAGACACTGTCCATAAGTGTTTTCAGTTGGCCCTAAGGGCAGAAGAGAAGATCAAAAGGAGAAGTGAACAAAATCATAAACATAGGGGAGGTAAGAATTTCAGAGGTAGAGGAAACTTTGGTAGAGGGCAACAATCAGCAAGAAGTGAAGAGCAACAAGGCCAAGAAGGCAGCGAAGACTCTCAGAGAGGAGCATTTAGAGGATCCTATAGAGGAAGGAGCGATTTTAGGGGCAGGTTTGGAAACTCAGGAAGAGGAAATACAATCTTCATCGGTAGGTGTTATCATTGCAATCAAGTTGGGCATACATGAGTAAGTGCCCGGGGAAAGCCTCAAGCTCCACAAGCTCATACATGGGGGAAATACGAACTCAATTGTTGCAAGAGGAGGATACTCAGTGTAACTTCTTCAATCAGCAAGGTAGGGCCAGTGATAGATGGAGAAAACTTGATGATGAGGAGAGTAATGCTCAAGATACCCCAAGCTCAAGAGCCACCACAAAGGAAAAGCTTGTTTAGGACCACTTGTAGGACACATGGGAAGATTTGTAAAGTGATTGTAGATTCAGGTTCCACTGAGAATATTGTCTCAGTTGAAATGGTGGACAAACTCAAACTAAAAAGATTGTCTCACCTCACTGCCTACAAGGTATCATGGCTCAACATGTATTGGTTGATGAACAAGCATTGGTGGATATTGAAATTGGTGAGTACAAGGACAAATTATTATGTGACATATTGCCTATGGATGCTTGGCATTTGCTGTTGGGCCATCCATGGCAATATGATGTGAGAGCTACTCATGATGGGGAGAAGAACAACTATCTTATCACCAAGAATGTGAAGAAGTATCAAATGGATCCACTACCTGAACCAAAAGAAGAAAAGAAAATAGACTCAAGTGTGATGTTGATGAGAGCAAAAGAGTTTCTCATCGCATACCCCTTAGAATAGTAGGGCGAGTTACTCTAGTAGGCCCCTTAAAATAGTAGGGGAGGCCGAGGTAGCTTATGAACTATATTAGCAACCGGGCATGTTACGTATAGAATCTTGGCTGCCCTATTATTCTATTATTCAACTATAGTTATAGTTAGTGGGGTAAGTGTTGAAACAAGGACATCAAGGCCATGCTATAGTGTTGAAACCTAGAGAAGAAGCTAAGGCAGATCCAATGAGTGAAGTGCCTCAAGAGGTGCAAGGTCTACTCAAACAATATGCAAAAGTGATAGGGGATGACATACCTGATTCTTTGCCTCCAATGAGAGATGTAAATCATCAAATAGACTTAATACTAGGGGCTAATCTGCCAAACAAAGTTGCTTACAAAATGGCACCTAGTCAAAATGAGGAGATAGCCAAACAAGTGCAAGAACTCTTAGACAAAGGGTTTATCAAGAAGAGTTTGAGTCCATGTGCTGTTCCTACTGTGTTAGTGCCTAAAAAGGGAGGCAAATGGAGAATGTGTATGAACTCCAGAGCAATCAACAAGATTACTATAAGGTACCGGTTTCCCATGCCAAGGATTGAAGACCTATTAGACAATCTAGGAGGTGCAAGCTACTTCACAAAGGTGGACTTAAAGTTTGGTTACCATCAGATCAAAATCAAACCTGGAGATGAATGGAAGACAACCTTTAGAACCAATGCAGGCCTATATGAGTGGTTGGTGATGCCATTTGGCCTCACCAATGCACCTAGTACCTTCCAAAGGCTCATGAATGAAGTCTTAGTTGAGTTTATTGGTAGATTTGTAATTGTGTACCTTGATGACATTTTGATCTACAACAGGTTCAAGGAGGAACACCTCAAGCATTTGGAGATGGTTTTGAAGAAGTTGAAGGAGGCTGAACTCAAGATTAACCTTTAAAAATGTGAGTTTTTGAAAACAAAGCTTGTATACCTTGGTTTTGTTATTTCTCATGGATGTTTAAAAATGGATCCAGGTAAGGTAGAAGCAATACTTAATTGGCCTATCCCTAGGGGCATAAGTGAAGTTAGAAGCTTTCATGGAATGGTATCTTTTTATAGGAAATTTGTGAGAAACTTTAGCCATGTTTGTGCTCCTATTCTCAATACCATTAAATGAGGGATTAAATGTCACTTTAAGTGGACAGAGGAAGCCAATAAGGGATTTGAAATGTTGAAAACCAAGATAGTAGAACTGCCAACCCTTAGATTGCCTAACTTCAATTAGTTGTTTATAGTAGAATGTGATGCAAGCCAAAGGGCAATAGGGGCAGTTTTAAGCCAAGAGGGACATCCTATAGCTTTCTTCTCAGAAAAGTTAAATGAAGCTAAGCAAAGGTACTCCACATATGACTTGGAGTTGTATGCAATGGTTCAAGCATTGAAAAAATGGCGTCACTACCTGCTGCCCAAAGAATTTGTAGTCTTCACTGACAACCATGCTCTTAGTTTCCTCAATGGGCAAGAAAAGTTGAACCAAAGACACCTAAAGTGGGTTGAGTACCTACAATCTTATACATTCACTATCAAACACAAGAAAGGGACAGCCAACAAAGTTGTTGATGCACTAAGTAGGAGAATCATGACTATGCAGGAGATTCAATTGCAAAGTGTGGGTTTGAGTGAGTTAAAAGACCTCTACAAGGATGATAAGGATTTTGCAGAGATATATAATGTTTGTACTGATTTTTATAACACCTCACATGTCTCTTATTCAGAATACATGATACAAGAGGGTTTGCTATTCAAAGGTCATCTTCTTTGCATACCTCAATGTTCTATGAGGCAAAATATTATTCAAGAGAAGCATCAAGGAGGTCTAGGAGGTCATTTTGGCATTGATAAGACTTTGGAGCAGGTTGGTAGGTTTTATTATTGGCCCAAGTTGCAATCATAAGTGAGAAGGTTTGTAGAGCAATGTACCATCTGCCAAAGAGCAAAAGGAACTTCAAGTAATGCAGGTCTATATCAACCCTTGGTCATACCTCAGAGCCTTGGGAATGTTTGAGCATGGATTTTGTGTTAGGCTTGCCTAGGACACCAAGAGGATTTGATAGTGTGTATGTGGTAGTAGATAGGTTCAGCAAAATGGCACATTTCATACCTTCGAAGAGTACCAATGATGCCACCTATATTGCAAACCTCTTCTTCAAGTAGATAGTCCGAATTCATGGTCTTCCAATCAACATTGTTAGTGATAGAGATGCAAAGTTTTTGAGCCACTTTTGGAGGACATTTTGGAGGAAGTTGGGCACCAAGTTATCTTTCTCATCTACCTATCATCCTCAATCAGATGGTCAGACAGAGGTAGTCAACTGGACATTGGGTAATTTGTTAAGATGTCTTACAAAACAACATGGGCAGACTTGGGATCTAGTACTTGGACATGCAAAATATGCATATAATGACTCAGTGAACCGTAGCACAGGTAAAAGTCCTTTTGAGATTGTGTATGGATTCCATCCTAGGGGCATATTAGAGCTCAGGGATCTTAGTTCAATGGCACCTAAGAGTGCACAAGGGGAGAACTTTGCAGAAGGTATTAAAGAGGTGCATGATAAGGTAAGGCAATCCTTACAACAAAAAATCCGAGCAGTATAAGGTTCAAGCTGATAAAACAAGGATGAAGGTACAATTTAAAATAGGAGACTTAGTGCTGGCATACCTTAGGAAGGAGAGGCTTCCAAAAGGACAGCCTATCAAGCTCATGATGAAGAAAATTGGACCTCTCAAGGTGGTGCATAAGTATGGGCAGAATGCCTATGAGGTTGAACTTCTTCCTACCTTGGGGATATCTCCTTTTATTAATGTATGTAATCTCTATCCATACAAGGGAGAGACACCAACAAATCAGATAGACATGCCATCATCGGTTCATGAAGAATGGATAAAGGATTTGCCACCTAGTCAACCGGTTGAGTTAGAGAGTATCTTGGATACCAAGATAGTAAAAAAGACAAGGAAAGGAGTCTACAAGCACTATCTTGTCAAGTGGAAAGGGCTACCTGATTCAGATGCCATGTGGATGTCAGAGGCAGATATACTACAACATGGAGTGGAGATTTCAGACCTTCTAACTCAAGGGACTTGAGTTCTTTGACCCAGGGGAGTATGGTGCAGGGCACCTAGCATTCCAAAAAATGAAAGCTTTGTTTTCTTTTAAGTTTGTGTGTTATATTTGTGATGTAATAATGGACCAACCATAGAGGACTCAGTAGAGCCATGGTTGTGTTGTCCAAGTTTTGGTTTGAGTCAATTATGCTCAGGATGCTGACAACCTGAGAAGTGAGATGCTTAGGTAGTTCACATGTAGAATACTCCAGATGAATGTATTCATGTATTAAGGGTCAATTGAGTTGTTTTTAGGTCTTCTAGGGTGTTTGAGGACCTTCAAGAGTCTTAGAATGCATTAGAATGCAAAATTGCATCCTGGAGCAAAAAGTTGTCAAAAGTTGCTGAGCAACATTTTGCAATTTCTTGCAAAAGTTGCATTTTTGGTTATAGGCGTTAGGAAGTTGGTTGAACCGACTGAAAACAGGTGGTTATAGGCCAAATTTTACTTCATTGTACAGTTTGGAGGATTGGAAATGCAAGAGCAAGTTTTTGGTTTGTGAAGCAACCTTGTTCCCACTGGTTGTTGACAGTTTTTGTCTTGTTTTCCTTGTTTGTACGGTCCAATATGGACTAGATGGTGTAAAATGATTGCATCTTTGAGTGTTCATTGTATTTGCTTTCATTAAGGTTGATTTGCAGGTTTGATTGTTCCAGGTTGTAGAGATTTCTTCCATTCTTTGCAACTAGGAGCAAAACCCTTGCAAGTAGGGTTTAAGAGCAAGAAATGGTTCTAAACTAGGCATTCTTTGATGGCACCTGTTGAAATCACTAAGAATGCTAGGTTAGGGTCTGTATACAACTTAGGAATAGGGTGTGTGTGTTAGGGCCAATATAGAAAGCTAATGTACTGAGAGGGGAGGGGTGAATTAGTACTCCAAAACTTTTCTCTGATAATAACCTTATTGTTATGCATAGATAGAATAGTGCAGTAACATAAGATAAAACTAAAATCAACAGATAACAATCATACATGATTCACTCCATAACACATATTTTGGTCACGCAGAAACTCTTGGTTAGAGAGAAAAACTGCGGTGGGGATGGCACCCACAACTTCACTACTGCAATAATAAAGAATGCTCAGTTAGAGCTACATTTAGCTATTTCTGATAGCTTACCTTGTTAGGAGTATCAAGATCAGTTAGATCTACCTTACAAAAGGATTTTTACAACACTATATAAGTGTAGCACCTGGTTAAAGGATTTACAGTTTATAGACTTGGTTAGAGTCTTTTACCCTGTTAAAGGTTTCTCTTACATCTTCAAAATATTACAATAAAATCATTACAAATATCTGCAACTTTACATCTGAAATGCTAAAGCAGATTCTATGTGCTTTAAATAAGATTACCTAGCTTGTAGCATACCTCGGTAAACCCTTCTATTTACTCTATTCTTTGACTGTTCATTGATAACCTTCTTGGTGACCTCTCCGTGTCTCTGTAACAGTCTTCCTTTATGCATACACACTGTTATCTCATTGCATCTCATATATCTAACCCTAGAAC
Source organism: Cryptomeria japonica (assembly GCF_030272615.1). Classification (NCBI taxonomy): domain Eukaryota; kingdom Viridiplantae; phylum Streptophyta; class Pinopsida; order Cupressales; family Cupressaceae; genus Cryptomeria; species Cryptomeria japonica. The sequence goes on from NC_081415.1 coordinate 395,929,061, forward strand.
CATGTTGTATAAATAGATCTCTTACAACGGTGATCTGATTCATTGCTTCGATCTTACAAAAGATTCTTCGAATGAATAACTAAACAAAATATCTCATTGGTTAGATTGACCTTGTAATCATACACAATCTCATAGTGCAATTCCCAATGCAAAAATGATTAGATGTGCCTTGATGTTGTAACACATTTTCATGTGCATGTCCAGATTCAATGTATCTAGTAAGGCGTTTCACTCGGTGAATATCAACTCGGTGAGTTAACTTTACCACTCGGTAGCCATGAAACTTTACTCGGTTAACAGCTCGGTGAATACTGCGTTCTGTGACTGCTTTCTTCTGTAACCGACTATACTGTTCATACCGACTTCTCTATGTGTACCGACTGCATGATTCGGTAATACTAACCGACTAGAATATAGTATGACTTTGGATATGAAACTAATGGCAATTTGATATGTAGTAACAATCTCCCCTTTTGACATTAGTTGAGATGTTTGACAAAAACTACTTACAAAGTCATAACTCAAAAACTATATACTTGTCAAAATGACTATACTTGACAATATGTACAATAGTCAATAAAATAGTATATGCAGATATACTCCCCTTATCATTATTCCGTACATAACTCTGAATTTTGCATGTTCGGTTTTGTTCTGTACTTGTGTGCTCTTAATGCTATGTATATTCTGCTCGGTATACTCCCCTTGTATACAATACTCAAAATTGTGTTATCAAAACTGTACTACTCTCCAAGTGTAGAATTACTCCCCCTTTGCTGGGCTTTCCTCTTTGTAGTATCATTATATTACTCCCCCTTTTTGACAAACATTAAAAACTTAATTTCCATCCGGAGGCGGTAATTGATCAAAAATAGTCTTATACTTGGTCCGAGCGTTGGTGAGGGCGACTGAGAGTGAGTCCTTGAGACTTTCGATTAAGGAGTTCTGAGCTTGAATATCAGATAAGAGTGATATCAAGCCATCAAGAGTGCTTCCCTCTTGTGTAGTTGATAAGCTTGTAGCTCGGTTGAGCTGCTCCTGTACTGATGATAGATGAGGAAGGAATAATGTTTGAAGGGTCATTATATCCATCCTAATTTTATGCTCTTCATTCCTCAGTTCTAACTGTTGAGCCATGAGCTGTTGTAGCTTTTTGTAATAATTCTGAACTGAATTAGGCTCAGTGGTCAACTTAGATGAGAGATCGGTGATCTCTTTCTCAATTGCATCAGTTTTATTTTTGATGTCTTTAATAAATAAAGAGAATGTACACAATTTCTGGAATAAATAAAGAATGTGCTTGAGTTGAGGGGACAACTCAGCAATGAATTTGACAAGTTTTACCTTGCCAACAGCAATTGATTTTTGGACTTCCTCTATCATTTTTGCTGTGAGCTCTTTATCCTTGAGCTTGCTTAAGTACTTGGATGCATCAACTCTAGATGTTTCAATCTGATTAAGGAGTTCATCCAACTGAATATGGATGGCTGCATCGGTTGACACTGTTGCTGATGGTAGCATTTCTGTGAGTAGTGTCCTAACCTTCTGAAGTACTTTGTTCTTTTTCTGTATGGCTAGTTGCTTCTCCTGTTCGGCCTTTGCTTTGCATAGTTCATCTAATTCAGTGAGTGCTTGCCCTTTCAATTTGGAAATGTCTACATTGGGCAACACGATCGGTTTAGATAAGTCAAATTTAAAACCATGCTTTCTCACCTTCTTCTCTTTTCCTTTGGTCTGTGGCACTAAGACAAGTGCTTGTGAGGCTTGCTTACCCTCGGTAGGTTGCTCGGTAGATGCAACACTTTGGTCTGTACCTGTAGTAGTTGCAGTGTCTTTGAGTGGTTCAGTGCTAGGGGTCTCAGCTGTAATATTTGCAGTGCTTGTCTGTGCTTGAGACGTTTGATCTTGGGTTGTGTCACCTGCAGCTTCAGATTTGTTGCCTTCGGTAGCTTGCTCGGTGTCCTTGAGAGCTTCGGTTGAGACTGGTGGCTTCACCGACAGATAAGGCTGAACTTGTTCTAAGACAGATTCACTAGAGACAAGTTTTGCATAAGTGGTGCCTTCAATCATTTCCTATTCCGGTGCTGCTTCATCCATTACATCTTCATCAAGTTGTATAGTGTCAACCGGGTCTGGACCTTGCTTAGTTGCATCTGGATCTTGTTCGGTGACATCAACAATTTCAATTTGAGATTGTTCACCGACATCCTTTTGTTTGAAGATCTCCTGCCACTTAGCTTTAGTCTCATTTTCCACATCAATATATAGCCCATTCATCAATTTTAAGGCTCTCTATTTCACAAGAAATTTTGAATTGTATGTGGACAAATGCTCCTTGATTTCAGCTATGGACATGTCAGGAAATAGATGGACTAGACTTCTTTCTCTTATTTGTCTCTCCGAATCCATTGCATATTTCCATCTGTTGTCAATATGCGAGTAGAGTTCACTTGGAAGTGATTTTGCTAGTTCTAATGGTGCTAACCGAAACTTCAGAAGTGTACATATGACAGCTTCTTCAATCTGTCGTTTCTCATCATTATTCCTAGACTCATACTTAACATATCTGAATCCTGCAAATCCACCGTATTCTTTGAGATTGGCACAAAAGTTTTCAACATTGTGAATGTTTACCTTTTTGCTTTTCACAACCTGGAATTTGTTTGCATCATCAGACTCTGTATCACTCGACTCTTTTGCCAAAATGAGTCTCCGAGTAGATTTCTTGTAAGTCTTAGTTACCTTAGGAACGACAACAGTCTTTTGTTTCTTGCTCGGTGATGCAGTTGATGCTCTGGTGTTGGGTCTCTTTGTTGGTGGAGTCGGTAGGACCTTTGTGATGTCCTGTTTCTTTCTTTTTAGAACTTTTCCCTTTGGCAACTCTGTGCTCAATGTTATTGCAGCCTCTTGTGCTTTTGATTCTTCCTTGGTTATGGCAAGATTGCCTTTGACAGGTGTAGAGGAGGATTCTTCTCCGAATTCTCAGATAAAGCCTTTATCATCTTTGTAGCTTTTCTTGTAGCCTTAGGAACTACAATGCTCATTTTTACTTTCTCCTTCACCTCTTCATAGGTTCCATACCTTAGTTTAGTTGCATGCCTTGGCAGTAATAAATAGGTATCAATTTGTTGCTGTGTGATATCATAATCAATTTCATAACCCATTGGTTGCAATGATTGAATCCTCGGTTCAACAACATTTACATAGCAATAATCAGTGTCGACTTCAAAACATATATTTTCCTTGTATTTTTCGACCAGTTGTGGTGGGATCCTGTACCTGTTGTGCATTTTCTCTTGGAATTTGCTAAAGTAATCATCCATGATATTATTAAAGTTATCTCCTAACTTCTTGATGTAGTCATTGATCTGATGGGTGATAGGTCGGTGTAGCTCCCATACTACTTTACCGACTGAGGGAAAGAACTTCTCAAAATAGAAAAACATACATACAAGTAGTGAACCGAACTTTAGTGTGTTTGCCAAGTTGTTCTTCTTCGGCTTCCTTATTGTGTTTAGGTTCTCAAATAAGTTCTTTAGTAGCACTTCACATAAGTCTACTTTCATTCCCTTCTTTACTATTTTGTAGGCCAGGTCCACTGCAGCACATGGTACACTGTTTTCCCTTGCAGATTGGAAGAAACAGTAACCAATAACTCTGATTGCAAATTTTAGTTCAGCATCAGTGACATTATTCAATTTTAGTCCTCGGTAATCGGATTCTAATCCGGTTAGACTGATTAGCTCCTTTTGTGATATCATTTTCTGTGCACGAGCATGATTGTAGATGGGATATCCGGTGATCAGGTGAATGACTTCCTTCGTGATCTTGAACGGTTGCTCTTGTAGCCACATGAAATCATCATGTACTCTGCTCAATACAAACTTAACCCATTGGGGTTTGAACACACGGGGATAGATTAGGGCTTCAGTTAATCCCTTAATTCTGGTATGCTCAAATTTATTATCTAGTTTGCCATCAGTGCACAGTTCATCATATGTGTCACTAATCTCTACATGACCGAGTTCCTCAACACGGCATTTGGTAAAGAATCTAATATCTTCTACCAACAAGACTCGATCCGGGATGAGTGAAAATGTAGTTTTATCATCCGGTTCTGAGGCAACTTTAGGAGTTAGGAAATATTTCAGCGAGGGCTTCTCCACATTTTGGACAACTACAGGGTCTTGGATCTTGGGCGCGATGGTAGATTTCAAGTAAGATTCAACAAGTTATCCTTTAGGGTTTACAAGTGACTGACTCTTCACACTCGGTAGACAATAGTAATTTGACTAGATTGGAAACCAGCTAAACAGTGTGAATAGATTGATGTAAATGCCTCAAAATTCGCTCTGAATGAAGTTTGATCGCTTTGATTCGCTCTGCTCTGCTTCTTGAAAACTTGGGTGAATGAAAATGACCGCGAAAACATTTTTAAGTACTCAAAAATACCTTATCGGGCTCCGTGCAAGTTAGGTCAAGATATTAAATGCACTCAGTTCACCTTTTACCAATTTACTCCATTTTCTGTTTTCACCGAGTACCCAACTTAGCTTCATTAATCGACTTGATAGGTTTCCTGTTTACACCGACTTGACAGGTTTCCTGTATAGTATATAAACTGACTAATTGCATCTTAACTATGCAGATTTTGAATTTTGTACATAATAGAATAGGAACTGTTATGATTCAACTTTTAAAGAATGCAGTCCCTTCATACCTTTCTTGACTAATTTGAAATAGGTGCACCTAACTCGGTAGGTAAGGTGCTTTCTTCATCAGTCATGATTTCTTTCCTTTTCCAAATCATCTTGAATTTTTCTTTTATCTCTTCAGTGTCTCTTCTCGGTTGATCTCTGCAATCTCCAGCTAAATGTCCAGCTTTGTGACAATGAAAACATGCCATACCGGGATTTCTCCATGATCTCTGGTTGTTCATTCCAAATCTTATAAAACAGTTGGCACTTATATGTCCATATCTTCCACAACATTCATACCATATCCTTGTATTGTAATCCCATGGTACTGCTGCATATTGTCGGTAAGGATCTGTGTGAGTTCGGTAACCTCCAGTGTTTGCTCAGTGTGGATACTTCATGTAGTTCTTTTGCTTAAACCAGCACTTCTCGGTACTATGTCCATATCTATTGCAGTTTTTACAGAACCCTTTGAATTTTGCCTTCTGATAGTTGTTAATAGACTTTGTCCTACATTGATTAGGTGTGTGACCATATTTATTGCAATTATAACAATATCCATTGGACTTAGAGATATTCGGTTGCTTACCTTTTTTGATCTGGCATATGTTGGCAGTATGACCTTGATTTCCAGAGTAGTAGCAAATAGGCTTCTTCCTTTTGATGTTATTCCTTTTTCCAGCTTGTTTTGATGATTCTCCTCTCTCGGTAGTATGAATTCCTTTCTCGGTAGAGTCTTTTCCTTTGTAACCGAGTCCTCCATCTTTGTAGAGTCTTCTTGTATTCAGTTGCTCATCCAACATCTTTGATGCTTCATAACTTTTCTCCAATGATTCTTTGGATTTCTTTTCTGTTTCAAGTTCACCAATCAACCTTGATACTTCAAGTTTCGATGATTGATTTTCATCATTCTTCAGAATTGCTTCATGATGTGCATAACCTAGTTGATCTGCCATATTTTGTTGAATACCAGTTAACCTTATGATTTCATCATCCTTTTCAGATACTAGAGTTTCAAGTTGTTGTTTCTCTCTTTGTAGATTTCTTGCTTTATCCTTAGCTATCCTTAATGCATCTAGATTTTCAGTCCTTTGTGTACTGAAATGTTCATGTTCTCTTTTCATTGCTTTTAGTTGATCAGCCAATGCTTTGTTTTTTTCTTTCAACATTCCAATCATTTCTTCAGTCTCTTCAGATATGCTGTTCTCAAATGATGTCTCAATTTGTTCTACTAGCTCTTGAGAATCCTGCAAGTCATCAGATAATCTTCTCCTTACTTTCAGAGATTTTTGCATTTGCCTCTGCATGTCTGCAATCACTTGATTTGCATTATCCAGCTCTTCTTGAAGATGCACAATCCTCCGAGATTGTTTGTAGCCTTCCATTGCTAAGATATTTCTCTTTAGGTAGTTAAACCCTTTTCCAAGATTCAGGCTCTGATACCAATTGTTAGGCCCAATATAGAAAGCTAATGTACTGAGAGGGGAGGGGTGAATCAGTACTCTAAAACTTTTCTATGATAATAACCTTACTATTATGCATAGACAGAATAGTGCAGTAACATAAGATAAAACTAAAATCAACAGATAACAATCATACATGATTCACTCCATAACACATATATTTTGGTCACGCAGAAACTCTTGGTTAGAAAGAAAAACTGCGGTGGGGATGACACCCACAACTTCACTACTGCAATAATAAAGAATGCTCGGTTAGAGCTACATTTAGCTATTTTTGATAGCTTACTCTGTTAGGAGTATCAAGATCAGTTAGATCTACCTTACAAAAGGATTTTTACAACACTATATAAGTGTAGCACCTGGTTAAAGGATTTACAGTTTATAGACTTGGTTAGAGTCTTTTACCCTGTTAAAGGTTTCTCTTACATCTTCAAAATATTACAATAAAATCATTACAAATATCTGCGACTTTACATCTGAAATGCCAAAGCAGATTCTATGTGCTCTGAATAGGATTACCTAGCTTATAGCATACCTCGATAACCCATAATGAAACTTGGTAAACCCTTCTGTTTACTCTGTTCTTCGACTGTTCATTGATAACCTTCTCGGTGACCTCTCTATGTCTCTGTAACAGTCTTCCTTTATGCATACACACTGTTATCTCATTGCATCTCATATATCTAACCCTAGAATCATGCTGTATAAATAGATCTCTTATAGCGGTGATCTGATTCATTGCTTCGATCTTACAAAAGATTCTTCGAATGAATAACTAAACAAAATATCTCACTGGTTAGATTGACCTTGTAATCATACACAATCTCATAATGCAATTCCCAATGCAAAAACGGTTAGATGTGCCTCGATGTTGTAACACATTTTCATGTGCATGTCCAAGTTCAATGTATCTGGTAAGACGTTTCACTCGGTGAATATCAACTCGGTGAGTTAACTTTACCACTCGGTAGCCATGAAACTTTACTCGGTAAACAACTCGGTGAATATTGCGTTCTGTGACTGCTTTCTTCTGTAATCGACTAGACTGTTCATACCGACTTCTCTGTGTGTACCGATTGCATGATTCGGTAATACTAACTGACTAGAATATAGTATGACTTTGGATATGAAACTAATGGCAATTTGATAAGTAGTAACAATGTGGTGTTGCAGGTCCAAGAGGAGGAGAAACAATGAATCCCTAGGCTCACCGCTGGGAGTAGGTGAGTTAGGACAACAAGAAAAGTGTGATTTGTGAGCACATGGGGATTGGTGCAGGTCCAAGTGGATGAACGGAAAGACCTTTGAGTTCCCTTGAAGGCTCCCAAATTATTTGGAGTGGGATATTTGACTGGTGAAGAGTTTTAGACCCATCTTGCCAAGTCATCGGCTAGGCCTAAAACCCTTCAAAATAGTGCGGCATTGGAAACCACACTTGTATGAATAACCTAGATGCACTTTTCCAATATTGTCTGTAACTTCCAAAAGGGTACTCAAATATATGATTTATTTCTAGGCTTGTTTGGGACTTTTGCAAATTAAACCCCTAAAACCGCCTAGGGAGGGCTAATGCAATTAGGCATATTTAGGTGCTGGTAGAGACCTTGAAGAGTTAAGAAGCCAAGGAAATGGATTTGGTGAGTCTTAAACCTCAAAATACATTCATTGCATCTTTGAGTGTTCATTGTATTTGCTTTCATTAAGGTTGATTTGTACGTTTGATTGTTCCAGGTTGTAGAGATTTCTTCCATTCTTTGCAACTAGGAGCAAAACCCTTGCAAGTAGGGTTTAAGAGCAAGAAATGTCTCTAACCTAGGCATTCTTTGATGGCACTTGTTAAAATCACTAAGAATGCTAGGTTAGGGTATGTATATAGCTTAGGAATAGGGTGTGTGGTGTTGCAGGTCCAGGAGGAGGAGAAACAATGAAGCCCTAGGCTCACCGCTGGGAGTAGGTGAGTTAAGACAACAAGAAAAGTGTGATTTGTGAGCACATGGGGATTGGTGCAAGTCCAAGTGGCACATGAATGGAAAACCCTCCGAGTTCCCTTGAAGGTTCCCAAATTGTTTGGAGTGGGAGATTTGACTGGTGAAGAGTTTTAGACCCATCTTGCCAAGTCACTGGCTAGGCCTAAAACCTCTCAAAATAGTGCGGCATTGGAAACCACACTTGTACGGATAACCCAGATGCACTTTTCCAGTATTGTCTGTAACTTCCAAAAGGGTACTCAAATCTATGATTTATTTCTAGGCTTGTTTGAGACTTTTGCAAATTAAACCCCTAAAATCGCCTAGGGAGGGCTAATGCAATTAGGCCTATTTAGGTGCCGATAGAGACCTAGAAGAGTTAAGAAGCCAAGGCGATGGATTTGGTGAGTCTTAAACCTCAAAATACATTGAAGACACCTTGTTGATGCATAGGGTAACCACAGGAAGTGGTTGTGTGTTAAGATCCTTGCAGGAGTGGTTGGAGCCCAAGAGAGGAGTGTGTGAGTAACTTAGGTGGAAACCTCAAGTGGTGGAGTTGATTGTCTAGAAACCATTGGCTATACCTAGGAGGCAAGTCAAGAAGGTCCAGACCTTGGAGGTCTCATTATCCTAATCCTTGTCAAGTGCCATAGGAAGGACTTGAGTAATTGAAGGGTTGAGTAGGACAAGTCACTCAAGAAGGCGAACAAACAAAGCTCCAAGACTCTCTGCATCACTTACCTTTAAGGATTTGGGAACCAACAACTCTATGCACCAAAAATCCCCTTCTAGGATAAGAGGGATTGTTAAAGGTATACTAAAATCTTAAAAAGATTGGTACAAAGATTTTTGAAATGAATCACAAACTTAGTTTGTTCCCATGTCAATTTGGGAAGAACCTACATGCAAATTACTAATTCATAGCAATTCATAATAGTTAGTTTGCTTCTTGTCAAGGTTAATTTCATTTAGAAACTTAGCTCTAAAGCTCAAACATGATTAGGTGTTACATAATTCATAAGAGGGGTTGGTCTTTCCTATGGTTTTACAAATTATTCCGAACATGGTGCTTAGTACATGCCTTCTTTCTTCTTGGATGGTAACAACCAATTTTTTCCTTTTCCTTTGATGTCTTTATTGAATGAAAATGAGTCTTGTAAAATAATTTGACATATTCTAGTGAGTGAGGAGGATAGGGCAATGCACTCGTGGTTAACAAAATTGAATTAAATCTTATAAAAGCTTATCACAAAGATTTCCAAAAGGAACCACAAAATTATTTTTTTCGCATGTCAACTTGACAAGAACTTATCATTCTATTGGTGATTAATAGAAATTTGTTATAGTTACCTTGCTTCTTGTTAGGGTTAATTTCATGTACAAACTTAGCTTCTAAAGCTCAAATATTACTAGGTGTTACATAATACATAAAAGGGCAAGCCTTTATTATGCTTATATAAATTACACTAGACATGGTTGCTTGGTACATGTCTTTCTCCTCTAAGAAACTAACCACCATATTTTCATTTGGATCAATTTGTTAATTAAATAGGAACAAGTCAAGTAAAGTCCTCCAACACATTTTGAAAGGGCTAGGAGGATTTGTAATAGGTATGCATGATATATGGTATAATAAGACCACATTTGAAAGGACAAGCTTAGTTGAAATGTAGGCAACTAAATATAGTAAATTACATCTTGAAAAGCTTGACAAAATTTCCAAAGGAATTGTAAACTTGGTTCCCATGTCAAATTCATAAATTTCCTAGTATGTAATTGCCAATTCATAGAAATTCATTAATTTCATGTAGAAACATAAGTCCCAAATATGACTAGTTGTTATGTAATTTATAAAAAGGGTGAGTCAATCTACGCTCATACAGGCTATACTAGACATGGATGCTTCGTCCATGCCCTTTTCCTATGAGAAAACTATTAAATTTTTTCTAATTTTCATTTGGTTTGATATTTTTATTGAATGAGGACAAGTCAAGCGAAATCCTTGACATATTCTTAGTGGTTGAGGAGGATGGGTAGTGGACCTAGGGTTAATTTTGTAATAGGTATGCGTAGTAAGGGACATAATAAGGTTCAATTTGGAAGGACATGATATGTTGAAAATTTAAGGTAGTTGAATGAAAACACACGTTCTCTCCACTTTAGGATGAAAAGCACCAATAAAAGTAGACTAAATCTCAAAAAGCTTGGCATAATGATTTCCAAAAGGAACCATAAACTTGGTTCTCATATCAAATTAGTAAGTTGCTATCATGCAATCGTGAATTGAAAGTAGATCACTATAGTTAGATAGCTTGTCAAGGTTAATTTCATGTAGAAAAGTAGTCTCTAGAGCTCAAACATGACTAGGTGTTATGTAATTCATAAAAAAAGGGCAAGTCCTTCCTATGCTTATATAAAATATTTTAGATATGTGTTTGGTACACCTCTTTTCTACGATGAATCTAACAATAGCTTCCTATGCTTATACAAACTATCTTAACATGGGTGCTTGGTACACACCTTTTTTCTGCAATGAAACTAATAATACATTTTTTTCGTTTGGTGATGTTTTTATTGAATGATGATGAGTCTAGTAACATCCTTTTATATTCTTAGTGGTTCAGGAGAATGAGTAACGTGCTTGGGGCTAACTCTATATTACGTATGCACAATATGAGGTATAGTGAGGTTCCATTTGAAAGGATAAGTTTGGTTGAAAATGTATTGTGGCTAAATAAAAGAACATGTTCTCCCCACTTTGAGATGAAAGATTGCAATAAAAGTAAATTAAACCTTAAAAATATTAGTAGAAAGATTTCCAAATGAACCACAAACTTAGAATTTGGTCAAAATTGCATCAAACATTATAAAAGATGTTGAGCTATCTTTAAGGAACAACTTTTTTGGTGTAAGAGATTGATTATAATTTTGGTAGAATGCTACATACCACATAAATGGAGTCACATTTCTAGTTATTGGTAACAAGTCTAAGAATTGGAAAGGATGGTAAGGAACATATAAGAATTCATGTCTAGATTGCCTTGGGCGACATCAATTTATAAGTCATGGTATCATTACCCTACATAACAAAGAACAACAAGGGCTAATGTGTTTATTACATTACTTTCTAAAGTGATTTCATGATATCTATAATCATGCTTGGGGATGCATTTGTTAATTGTACCAAGAGGGAGCTTTTTTTACAATATTTTTGGGTACACGCCCTCAAGGATATTCTTATTTCCCTTGAAATGATGGTGCCTCAGGGATTGTGGGCAAGAACATACCCATTTGAGAGATGTCTAGAGACAAGCTTGCCCTTGATATGATGTGAGGGACATTTAGGTGGCCCTTGGCTAGTTGCTAACTTGGGGACATCCCCATTGTAAAAGATAATAGGGACTTAAATTTAAAATGACACAAAATAGAATTTTAAAAATAAACTCTTTGGCATCTCTCTAGCTATTTAAAAACAAGAAAATACACAAGAGGTAATCACTAGTTAGATGTAAGGAATAAAAATATAATTATTGGTGGAAGTTAGGCCACTTTTAAATTGGGAGAAAACTTGTAATCTCATCTTATTGGTGGTCAAAAGTTTATTCAATTATTAAGCGCCTTATTCTAAATGGAGCTTAAGTTTACATTAAATTATTAAAGGATTTATATTGAACCATTCTAACATTATTCTTTTATCAAACAATGTCTTACGTGTGTCTATAAGACTAGACAAAACTTACATTAAGTCAGATTCACCATATATCATTGTTTTTTATTAAAGTAAAAACAAGTTTTGAAGGGACCCGAAACCCTTTACAAACAGATTTTGAATGGATCTGGAACCCTCAACCAGAAAGTTGTCCTAACATAATGAACATGAAAGCACCAGACAACCATAAGTGAAAATGGCACCCATTATAAAAAACATGGGTTGGCTCCCACAACCTAAAACAAAGCTACAAAAAGAACAACCAACAACCAGCCTAAAACCAGCCCCCAACCAAGAACCATCAAGATTTACATTTATAGCTACTATTGTGGGATTAGAGAGTCATGTCAAAAGAAGGCTTAGAGAACTTAGCTTTCTTTCCATTCAAAGAAATCAATCCCTCTTCCACTTGCATTGCCTTATCATGCCAATCCAACGCACCATTATCCTGAGAAAGAATGCCTGCAACCACTGTCTTAGAGATATCAACAATATTCCTCCCTGCAGGCATAAATTTATCAAAAACACCACCAGATTTGATAGCTAGAATTCTATCACCTAAAGTTGCAGCCCGAGGCTCAATAACTCTCTCATTAGTGGTTTCAACATGATAATCTTGCACAACTTCAACACCCCCAGTATTTATGACATCTAGAGAGGATGCCTCAAGACCCTATGATTCCATTGCAACCACCTCAGAAAAACTCCTATGTTTCTCTGATTTCTTCTCAACCGTATAATGTTGTTGAGAAGCACCTTTCCACCATGTAGTCGTCATTGCCTTTTTCTCAAATCCACATTGTGCAGCTGGATGACCTGTTTTAAAACATCTTCTACAACGGAAGGGAATCCCTTCATAGTCCAAAGATTGAACCCAAGAACCCTTAGAAGATTTAAGTAAAATCTCAGCAGGCAACCCTTTTGAGACATCCATTTCAACCAAAATGCAGGAAAAGGTGGACTGAAAAATATCAGAGGATTCATCTTCCACCATCAAAAAATCTCCAAGGGCATCACCCGCCTCCTCTAAAAGAGGATTAGCCCATGAATGAAGGGGGATATTAGGAAGCCAAACCCAAATCGAGATCTTATTAAACGTTTCAAAAGAAGCGTTGAAATCAGAGTGCCAAGGCTTAATCATCAACAAATATCCGTCCTCCTAGCTAAAATAATGATCACATAAAATTTTGTTTCTATCTTGAGCATTATCAAACTTAGCAATAAAAAACCCCTTAGCCATGGGGAAAATATGAACTTTACCAGTAATAAGAGGCTCCCATTGTTCTGAGATCCAGGTGTGCAATTGAGGGAGGCTAGGCCAAAAACCCCTAAATCGACAAATCACACCATGTAAAGAAAGAACATAAGCATTATGATCAATTTCCTCTTCCGTCTTTGTTTTTAGATTAAGGGAAATGGCATTAGCAACATGAATGAACCCTCCATTAAACGATTGTCTCCCTTGCTACGACCACGAAGCCTCACCATTCCGTTTCTAATTTATTCATATTATAAATAGTTTGCCAAAATATAAATACTTTATATGGAGCTGCAACTCTAGATTGTATCAGTGAAGATTACCAACTAACAAAATCAAAATGGTACATATGTGTTTGCAGTTCATAAAGATACTAGATCATCAACAAAATATAAACTATTCCCAAGATCCTATATTATTGTTGCATTATACTTTATCATAGTCATATGTGTCTAAAGGAGGTAGAATCAGTTTGAGTGAGTCTCTTTGATGTCAAATTGGGCATTGATATTCTCTTTCTTACTAATTTTCTCTATGACTGGTTTGGTGATCTTCCTTTCTTCCACATATTTATTAAGCAACTCCAATTCCTTGTTCAGATTATTCCCAAAAAGAATCTCATGTCAAGAAAAACCAAGAGTATCATTCCAATCCATAGGTTGGCCAAAAAACAAAGACCAAATAGAAAGAACATACTTGCATTCAAAGGATAAATGTTTAAAAGTTTTAGGCATAGAACAACATTCATAGATTCTAGTGGCAAGCCCATAATTATGCAAGAGATGTCCCACAACCAATTTTTTTAAAATGAGCAAGCAGTGAAAATAGGTCTTTTTTGGTTCAACTGAGATATGTCAAAGATGGTTAAGGATTTTGGTCCACTTCGAGTCCAACCAATTTAATTGACAAGAGATTTAAGCCAATTGTATACCTCTCTCGAGCCAACAATCATTTAATATATTTTGTTAACTCAAGCAAACTACAGTTTGGATCCATCTTTTCACTTAATCCTGTCAATTTAGTCTATATACTTTACTATTTCCCAAGTAACTAGTCTCCCAATACATTGCACAACATGGAGTATGTTTTCTTGTCTGTCATAAGTAAAACAAACTTAGTCCTCAACTACTCTTGAGAACCCAGACTACCATTAATCAAGAGATCCTGTAGTACCTTAACCCCCAGGGTGTTCCAAGTTTTAGCTGAGCAACCTTGCGAGAGAGCCAATGGATTTCTATTTGGTGCAATATTCCATCAGATGGACCTATTCGATATAAAATATGGGGGATATTTATCCATATTATCTCCATTATAAATCAAATGTCCAACTTGAGACCATCCCTTCTATAGAGTGGTAAAGAAACTAGAGTCAAAAAATCTAACCTCAAACTGGTGAAACAAAATATCTTGAATATGCAAGGTGTGCCATTGTTTATCTTTTTTGGGTTTGGATAATTCCAAGTTATTTTCTTACTAAAACTTTTCAAGATTCATCACCCTCAGTTGCATTGAATATCCATTTATATGCTAGAGCAATCCCTTGTATTCTTAGGTATTTTAAACCAAGACTACCCTGGTTTTCAGGAAGACAACACCAGGTCCAATTTACATTATGCTTCTTTTTATTGCCCTTACCATATGACCATAAGAACTCCCTCAAGATTTTTGAAGTGTACCAAATTGGACGTTGGAAAATACCCATGCAGAGGATTAGAAGACAACATGAGATGCAATGACTTTTTGGACAACTTGAATTCTACTTGCAAGAGAGAGCGACTGTGTTTTCCATTGTTGGTGTTTCTTCTCAATTTTCTTAAAAACCCACTACCACATGATTTTTAGAGAGGGAAAGACAACAAAGGGGATACACAAGTATCTCACAACCATGTGTGGGTCAGATCGACCCCAACTCTTCTTTACTAGCTAGCTGGGGGGTCATGAGACTAGCTGATAATAATAGACTTATGAGGTGCAATTGTGGAGCTTGAAGAATCACAAAATACCTCCAACCTCTTAGTGGTTTTATGAAAATTGGCTTCAGAGAGTTCATTGAAGAGAACCGTCTCATTTGTAAATTGAGCTTTCAAAAATAACTCTTGATTGGGAAGCCTAATGCCTTTGATAGGGGGGACATTAGGTCAAATATGAGAACATAGTATAGAGCATCAACATCAATAAAAAATAGGGAAAGTGCAAATAGGAAACCTTGCTTGATTGATGTTTGGAGAATGATTGGATCAATGAGTTCACCATTGACATAAACTACAGTAGAAGAATCATTTAAGAGGATATTAATCCACTTAAAAATTTTAGGAGGGAAATCAAAGGCATGAAGCATAACCATCACAAAAGTCCACCCAATCCTATCATAAATCGTTTCAAAATCTAAAAGAATCATTTCCACATTTTCATTATCATGTTTGGCCCAAATCATTCCCTCTTAGCTTGTAATGATATTCTCCAAAATGTACCTCCCTTGAATAAAGCTTGTTTAAGTGACTGCCACAACTTTCCCAAGGATCTCCATTAATCTACTAGCAAGGGATTTGGCTAGAATATTATATGCAACATTCAAGAGGGTGATGGGTTTCCAATTCTTTATGAGTGTTCTATCCCCTTCTTTGGGGATTTGTCTTATAATCCCCTTTTTTATATTATGTCCCAAAGAGTTATTATGAAAAGTAGTCTTATAAACCTCAATCAACTCAGACCCAATTCAATCATTGTTAGCTTTGTAAAACTTTATTGTAAGTCCATCTGCACTAGGAGACTTACCATTAGGCAGGGATCTAATAATATTTTCAATTTCTTGCAAAGAGATGTCCATATGAAGCATCCTAACATCCTCTTTATTGACCTTACTTGAAATCATTTTAGGGCAGAATTCCCTCACCTCAATGACTTTACTATTTTTTTCTAAGGAGACTAACTATTGAAAGAAAGAGTGAAAAGTCTCTTTCATAAAAAATATGGTCATTAGAGAGAACTCCATTGTCCAGAATTGGCCCTATATCCTCTTTCTCTTTTATATATTTGATTAAATTGAAAAAGTACTTGGACCCCTATCACCTTAATGAGGCCAATTCATCTTGGCTCTAATATTTTGACCCTTGCATCTATAACTTTGCAGCATCCCAAGAAGTTCTAATATGACTAGTCTCCAATTGGTTATTAGGACTATAGTCTTGTAATTGACCTTCAGGGAAAAACAACTTTTGATGCAATAGGTTATCTATCTTGTTTCTATCCATATCATTTTTCTTGTCTACCACTTCAAAAATAATTCTCCATATAGACACTAGGGAATCCCACATTTGAATAGGATAAAGGTTTTTATTCAGGGCTTTGGATAAAACAGTAGTTGTTTTAATGCCACCAAGGCAGTCCTGGTCATGGAGCATGGAGCAGTTCAACTTAAAGGATCAAGGCCTGGGAGGCTTGAGGGTAGAGTTGACAAGTTCAAACCAGACAGAGGTTTCAATGGGAGAATGATCAAACAATGAAGTGGGATCAAAGATATCGGGTTCTCGAAAGATATATGATTCCCATTTCCGTAAAACCTATCCAACCAGTAGTATATCGTTGTATTCATAGACTAATTACTACACCGAGTGTATTAGATGGAGAGAGATGAATCCTTTCCACTCTCCAAGGGATCCACTAAATTCAATTTCCTTTTCATTTTAGATGAGAAAAACATCGCATCTCCTTTCCATAGTGATTCCTTGCCACATTTTTTGTTAGCTTTGTATTCAATCATGTCAAAGTTCCCTGTGTAGGTCCGAGCGATTTTTTGGAGGTTCTTAGCCATCTTGTTCCATTGGTTAGACCTTTCTATATAATCATTTGAGGTATAAAGAGAGCACAACCCCTGAAGATCTCAACCAAAGGTCATAGAGACCCATAGTAGTCTATTACATGGAAAAGAGCCCCATTGAGAAACTTTTTTGTGTCATTTGGGGTGTATTAGGATAGAAGTACCGCTTTGCCTTTTTCATGGTTTGAGATAGTCATTTTAGTTTTTCTCCAAATGAAGTTTATAACATTCTCTGCCTAGAATCCAACCACCTTGACCTCTTATAGGCACACAAAGTCTAGCTACAGTGTATTACTACTAAAATCTCTAACCACATACTTCCTATCAACAAACTCCATATCCTCTAACATTTCAATTGCAAATGTTAAAATTCATTAAGGAATAGGGGGAGGAAAAGTCTTATGATTCTTATACAATCTATTAAAACACTTTGGTATCTTATCTTCCTTGCCTTTTTTTTTCACTTTTTTTTTTTCGAGCTTGAGTTAGAAGTAGTAGGTTTGTCATTAAGTTTCCTCTTTTTATTACCCTCCTTAACAGATGATACTTTATGTAGAGGAAGAGGTTTATTTATCTTTGGGCCTGCACATAGTGCATTGTAACTTGACATCACAATTTCCTTGCCATAGGCTTCATCGCTCAGTTTGAGGTTAGAGTTATTGACTAGGGCTTCTTTTGCCACTCCAATTTCAGATAGTTTCATAATTTTTTTTTTTTTTTGCTTTAGCTTAAATGGATTCCAAGGCTAGTTGTTGAGCATTCTTAGGGCCTTGTGAGAATGGCCTTTTGTCTTGGTGTATCACTTGAGGTAGAATTTGGAGCAGTTGAGCCCTTAGCATGGAAAACCTCAAGTTATCCTTCAAATAGGGTATCTTCTAGTGACAATTAAATGTTTTATGTAATAGGAATATCATCTTTTCTCCCCTCATTAAGGGAAGTTCCTATGCCCTCAAGGTCTTTATTATTTCTTTTAGTGGAATCCATTACATGGTAAAATTTATCTTCCATTGAATGGGGAATATTATCCTCATGTTTTTCCTTGGTTGCCTTAAAAAGCCTCAGTAGTTTAGACTTGGCATTAGGACAAGTCAAAAATTTCTACATTCGACACCAAAGAAATCAAAACTCTAGCATTGATATGAGGGAGATTAACCCTTGACTCCTCAATTCACATAACATTACCAATGAGTTTTAGAGTGTTAGGAATGGATTTCCATGGATGTGGTGGAACATTTTTAATATTTATCCAATTATGAGTATACCTAGCCACAACTTCTTCAAAATTATCCCTCAGAGACCATGGAAGGGCTCTAAACAAAGATTGCCCAATATTTCATAATTCTTTCTTAACAATCCTTTCCTAGTTTCGAAGAAAACCACAAATAAACCCTTTTGAATCATCCAACAAAAGGATACATGGATACACATTTTCTTTCCCCAAACAAAGACAATCCAATCATTAAAAAATATTTGAGAAGGAAGAAATTGGAATCTAGACAAACATTAAAAAATACAACAATATTTCTTAGTCTTGTTTCCTCTGCTTTCATAACTTTTATTCCTATCTTCATTAGGAGAAATAGAGAGAATTTTGGGCATAGAAGATACCTTACCATTTTCTCACCATTTGCTATCTCTTCCCTCAATGACGCCTCCATCTGCCACTCTATCTACCCTGATCCCCAAAAGACCAACTCCTCCCACTTTTGGATCCTTAGTCACTTGAATTCCTACATGTTTAACAAGAAATGTACCAAAAGGCAGACAAACTTTGTCAAAGGCATTTGACTTTAGAGAATCCCTATATGTTCATCTCAGTGAATAACCACTTCCTAAAACTACCTCATTAATGATATTTTGTGGGAGGTCATTATTTTTAGCCTTATTTATCACCTCATTCATATCAGCTCCATCTCCATGAACCAATTGGCCCGAGAAAATTAAATTGGCTATAATTAGTATGACCTCAATAAATGTAGGAATTAAACCAACTTTGGTTGAGGGTAGGTGTTTTTGGTGAAAATGGGATTGGGTAGTATTAGGACCTAACCCAACTTTCATCAAACATTAGAATATGAAAGCACCTAGAGGAGTGATCCTCTTTGACTAAATCTGGTGAAAAAGAGTCAAGGGATACTTCTAGGGTTTCTATTCCTTCACTACTGTGAAAGGTAATATGTAAAATGTAGGGACAATGTAAATGTACAATGATAATGTAAATAAAAGTGACTAAACAATAATAATAATCAACTAAATGATAACAAAATTGAGGTAACAAGTACAAATATGAGAATAGAATTCTAGTGTGCACCTGTGATAAAAAATGAGTTTGAATTGACAGAACCAGGGTATTGTATGCCCTAGGCCCTAGTTTGAGGAACAGTGAAGAACTATAGACTGAGAATCTCGTTTCTAAGATAATCTAGACTCAGATTTGAGAAATTGATGTAGAACAAGGAGGACAGGGTTGTGGGGTGGCTTGGCCCCTAAAATCCAGGCACAAATTCTTACATAAATTTGTGTACCTACTTGTTGAGATCACCCGAAAATTATCTGCTTCGACATAAACCTGTAACTATACCTACAATCTAAAAAATGGCGGTTTTGGCCACCTCCATAAATAGTCAATATTGTAACTAAAAATGTGCGTGTTCTCTTTCATCTTATGTGTTTGTAAGATTGCTATGAGCTAAATGCAAACTAGAGTTCTACCTTGTGTTTTTAAGAAAATCCTAAATGCTTGTAATAAGAATGTTTTAAATCACAATTGTAATGAAAATCTAAAGAAATAATACAAATAGGAAAAACCAAAGTGATGTAGATTTGAAGCTGAGTATAGAGACATAAAAACTACATGAAATCATACCAAATCCTAAGGAAGAGATACAAGCCAATCAATAGTTAGTGATTCCCTTATTATTCTTCAATATCTTTTAAATCTTCCATAATTGATGAAGATGTTGATGACGACTTGATTAATAAATGAATTTGCAAATCTAAGACTTTGCACAAAGAAATACTTTCATTTCACAAGAATCTCCTTTCAAAACACCAGATTAGGAATCCTCAAACGAGGGAAAGAACCGCCATATATATGAAACCCTAAATTTAAATTTGATAAAAGGTCAACTTAGAACTGATGAATTTTGACACCAAGCGGGATTTGAATATGATAAGACTGTCAAATTAAGCTCTCAAAATTCAGGGAAATTTTTTTCAAGACCAGGTAGTATATTATCTGGTTCAACAACCTTTTTTCAATTTTCTAGGGATGTGAGCTTGTGTGATTCTAATGCTAAATCCAGCTCGGTGGCTCAAACCAAGATATGTAGATGAACACAATATATCTTGAAGATTGAAATTAGGGTAAGATTAGGATTAAATAGAAAAGGGGCACACCTAGGATGAAGGGTCCAATTTTATGATATGAAATGGATGGGAGAGGAATTAAATTTAATTAAAATAATAATTAAATTCCTAAATAATTCCTATAATGCAAAATGCAATGGGAGACACTAAGGCGAGTGCTAACCTAAGAGTGGAATTGGACAACCTAATTAAGGGTGTACAATCTACGATGTTATATTTAACCCCCACTTTAGCGGTAATATGACACTAGGCCCATATGCAAGCTAAAGTAAAGAAGTATAAACATTCATGGGAAAAAGGATATGTCCATAAGATGTCGAATGAATCCCCCAACAATATTTGTAGTACAATGTTAGGAACCGCATTCTACAAAACCACATTGTTAGTTGAAATCATAAAATCTCTTAAAATGCTTACTAAGAATGACGAAATTTGATGGTAGCTATATGCCCCCTATTTCAACTTGCTAATAAGTATGTGGAAACACGGTATCATGTTTACCACTTCTAATTGTGAAGGAAAATTGGTGAAAAATTCTCACAACAAGGTCTGATACAAGATCAAAACTGATGGGAAATTATTTGGTAAGAAAGAGAATTGAAACACGATTCTAACATGACTGATGGGGTGAGAATTAGAGCTCTTTGGTTCAAGATGTGAAAGATTGAGTACAAATGCAGAGTTAGAGTTTTTAAAAGAATTACCTTTAAAATAGTGAAAGAGACACTATTCATTCATCTTATTCACCTTTTTGTCTCGTAGTCCAGATTAGGAGCCTATAGAGTAGATAATGTCATGTCGACGAATTGAAGTGCCTACTCAGATGGAGAATAAGAGGCAATCGGTCCTAGAGGACATCCCACTAGATGAGGTAGGCCCACCAACCTATACCTTAGTGATTTGATGTCTTTTGATTGGTAGATTAGCTATCCAAAACCCTAACTTTGACATGGGCCACCTATAATAGGTGTCATGGTCCCCTAAGGGCATCGTGGTCCCATCAGGGCACCATGGTGCCAAAAAAGGGGCAGCAGGTGGTACTCATGGGGTTTAGATAGATTTTGACAATGAGTATATTGATACATGATGTTTGGTTCTTACAAGAGATACCGTATTTATGGGAGCATACCTCGGGTCACATGGACAACCACCTTTAGAGTCAGGTCCCTCACCTTACATTGGATGAGCAAAGACTTCTTTGGGTAGTTGGCCTATGGTACTTATGTTGTATGTCAATGATCAAATTTTCTTGGGTTGATTCTTATGGCCTTGATGGAGAGATGGGATCCTGATACATCCATATTTTACCTTCCCATTAGAGCGATAACAGTCACGTTAGAGGATATATACCGCATCCTATGATTACCAATGAGAGGGAGGACTGTGAGGTATGAGTCACCTTGATCATGAGCAGAGATGAGAAGATATTAGATATACTGTGTCGGAAGAGCTACACCCAGAGAGATGACGGGTTAGTTTATTTATCCGAAGTCTACAACATACAATAGGTGATGTCCCATTGGTGAGGAGATTGATGATTTCTATAGTGGCACTGGTCATGTGTCTAGATGGTCTAGACACATGTATAGAGGACTGACCTACACCATACTTGAGATGGAGGAGCACCACACTGTGTTTGCATGGGGATGCAACATGCTAGGGAATATCTACCATGACTTGGGAGACTTTCTACTATGAGGGGAAGAGTTTGATGGCATGCACCCTTCTTCAGGTATGGATGTTAGAGCATATCACATGTACACGACCTAGATGATTCCTCATGGATGTTGTTCTCAACAAGTCTTGAAAACATGCATATCCATGCACGAGACCTTGGCAAAGAGGAGACTTAATATATTGGAGAGTTGTGATAGACTTTCTATAGCCAAATGATATCATATGGAGACCTTATAGACAGATGCATGATTGGTTGAGACATTATGTACAACTGTCATATGCAACGAGACTAACTATTAGAGGGTTGCTTGTCTCATTTTAATTTGACAGAGTCGTGATGTAGTTTGGTCTAGAGCAAGGATATCCCTCAGTGGTACCGATGTACATACGACACTTTCACAGTTTCGTGATACCAAGAGCCAAGGCTAGACCTACAATTCAGTATGTCGAGATTACAGATGATGATGAGGATAAGAATGACATATACGTTGCCCCATTGGGGGATGATGCAGGTGTACAACACATCTACAATAGATATTGGGAGACTTCATATCCAAGAGCCATATTTCTTTTAGATTACCTAAGAGAGAATCCCAATCCATGAGTTACACTAGTAGAGTCACACAATCAAGAGGGAGGATATGAGGCATCTGAGGAGCCTAGCAAGGTAGATGGGGAGGTATAGGAGTAGGAGTGGGATGAGGGGGATGATCCCGATCATGCCGAATATGAGATTTGAGATGTCATCCCTTCACAAGTGGAAGATAGATGATAGGAGGTAGCAAGAGAGGAGGATGATAGAGATGTACATAGGCCTATCTCAAGGTTACATAGGTCATCACCACCTAGGTGACACTTCAAGGCACTGAGGCAATACAAGCGGAGAGAGAGTAGTGGGGTCGTGCCCACAACCACAATGTCTCAAACTCCTGCCTCTTCTAATCCTACTTGGCAGGAAGGGGATCCAAGTAAGAAGAATATTCTTTTTAAAATTTAAAGTTAAGTGATTATTGATGAGATATATGTATCTAGCAAGCGAACAAGGGTGGCGTGACTTTATCCATCACATACTTGGTGATATCATCGCACATTCCACAGTCCTCACAAATCACATGCAGATCTTAGTAGAGCGTTGAGCAGCATAAGGATGCCTTTGATGTTGTTAGAGTGGAGCTAGAGATTGCACGAGAGGAGAGGGAGTGGCAACAACATGAGTTCATAGAGGCTGAAGTAGAGTTAGTGATGTATAGAGGTATCATTATGGATAGGGATAGGAGTTCATCAAGGAGTCACTGATGTTCCAGATTGACCCATTGACACACATCTATGGGACCACCATGCCAGGGGCCAAAGGGCTCAAGTAGCCACCATCCATAGAGTTGGTGATGTGAGCAACACAATTTGTATGAGTGGTGATGATTGCATA
Source organism: Cryptomeria japonica (assembly GCF_030272615.1). Lineage (NCBI taxonomy): Eukaryota > Viridiplantae > Streptophyta > Pinopsida > Cupressales > Cupressaceae > Cryptomeria > Cryptomeria japonica. The sequence goes on from NC_081415.1 coordinate 395,952,444, forward strand.
TTTTGTATCGAAAACTATGGTTATATATGATGACGATATTTGTATTAAATGTGTTTCTTTAATTGCAAAACAATGTGATATTGCTTTGATTAGAAATAACAAAATTTGGTCAATTACATGTATGGCTCATTTAATATTCATGTGATTGATTTATCAATGTCATCATGATTAAATTGATACAAAATAAGTGTTAAATTAAATGCTACTATTGATGATGTAATGTAATCATGTTTAAGTACAAATGTGATCTAATTAAAGTATGTCTCAACTAAATACAACATGATGTAATCTAATATAACATATGAAAAAATTGAAATAATAAGTTAACATAAAGTGTAGACACATAAAAAATTTCATTAAAATGTCCTCTTAATTAATCTTAATTCTTCATCCTTAATCAGGTGGATCCTTATTATAAAATATCTTATTATACATTATTGACTTCTCATTATTTCATTCTTCATTACTTTATAATATTCATATCGTAATATATTATTTATTATTATTCTTCATTATCTTATAATATTTATTCATCATTATTCAATAAATCCATTTATTCAATTATTCTCCATTAATTCTTTAAATATTCTATCTTTAAATCTAAATTCTTAAATCCCTCTCATATCCACTTTACCCTCTATTTATCTTATCTGACTCCTATCAATTCCCCTTACCTGATGCATGTGGTGCAAACACCTCCAAGCCAATCTTTTATCCCACATTTGTTCTACAATTTGGATCCACCTTGAGGACATCTATTTAAACTTTTCTTCCTCTCACCTTTTGGCATCCGTTATTTTTGCATCCATCACTTGCATTTTTCGAATCTTTGTCTCACATTCTAGGTTACATGTTTGATCATCTTTGTTTCTTTGTCTCATTGTTTTTCACATCTATTTCATCTCATTTCATTTGATATCTTCCATATTCATCCTTCATAGCTTCTTGTGTATGTGCTTCTAAGAGCACCTACCATTTGAACACAAGATCTTGATTGGTATGAGAACAATGGAGTGAGTTTTTATTGCATGCATGTGTGTTTTAGTTTAGATATTTGTATTTGCATATATGTGTGTTCTACAAGTACTTCATTGTATGATGTTGGAACCATTTGAATCTCTGATTTAGAAAATCCATTTCCTCCATCAACATTTGGCACGCCTAGTAGGACATTCACTTTGTCCTTTCATGGATTTCGTTTCTACTTGATAGAAGTACCTTCCTTAAATTTGTTAGCAACGAGTTCAATGCTTAATCTATGCATGTGAATGTGAATGTGAATGTTTGCTGGATTATCTTTTTTAAAGTTTGTCAACGAAACCATGTGTGTCCAAATCTTGCAATCATTTATTTCATCTATTGACATCTCTTTGAAGCATTCTTACAAATTGTTTATGTGCCTTTTGATTGTCAATTCATTATGTAATCACGGCGGTGATGAAATCTGTGTGAGGCATTTCTTTCAAACTTCAAACAATTCACTTGCTCTGTCTTGCTCACATTTGCCTTCTTTCTTGCCCGAAAACACATTCCAAGTCTCTCAAAAATCTATGAAATAAATTTTGAGCCTGCAAATTCTTTCTGAAACACGTTAAAAAAATCTCACAATATGTTATATAAAACCCTTTTTTTCTGCATGTATGAGTTTTTGGCATGAGGTGTGCATAGGGTTTGGTTTTAATTTGTTTGTTTTTTCGTTTGTTTTGTGTTTAGGTTTAGTTTGTTATTTAATTTAGTTTAGGTTTTATTTTGTTTGTTATTTAATTTAAATTTTAGTTTGTTTAGTTTAGATTTTATTATTATTTAGTTTAATTTAGATTTACTAATTTTTAGTTTTAGAATTAGTTTTTTACATTTGTTTGTTTTAGTTAGTTTTAAAATTAGATTTTATTTGTTTTAGTTAATTTTAAATTAAATTAGTGCTTTGTTCAAGTTATATTAGTATTGTTTAGTATTGTTTGTTAGTAGTCTATTAGTTTTACCATTTGTTAGTTTTTGCTAATAGTAGTATTTGTTAATTTGTTAGTTTATTGTTTTTTTAATGGTGTTAATTGGTTTGCTAGTCTTTTTTAGCCTTCGCTAGTGTAGTGTTAGTTTGGTTAGTGTGTTCTTGTTAGTCTTTAAGTTTTGTTACTTTTTGTTTGTTTTATTAGTATTAGTTTTGTGTTAGGGTTTAATATTTTACATTAGTTTGGTCTTGTTTTTTAGTATGTTTGTTTTGTTTTTGGGTTAAAACAGTTGCTTTGTTTTCTTGTTTGTTTTAGTGTGAGTGGTGTTTCAATTTGTCTTGTGTTTTTAAGCTAATCTTTGTGGGCAGGCTATCTTTGTTTGTCAAAGGCCATATCTCAAAATACCACTAATGATGTTTAATGCAGGACACATGTCGAAGAAATGGTGATTTGAAGCTGATTGTTTTATCTTAGATTAAATCACATTTTGTTTTGGTGCTTAAAAAAGATGAGTGTTTACAGTGTTTGATGTACTTGCATTCTTTAGGGTGGACCCACCGTTACACTTAGTATCCTCTCCCCCTACCTTCGGGCTCTTGGGTGTAAGAGAAAGCTGATTAACAATGCCCACTTTTTCTTTTTATTAGCGAAATATTAGGTGGGGATTTCATCACCCCATTAGGGGATTTCAAAAATGGAATAGCTTTGGGGATTCATCACCTCTTAGCGATTTCTGAGTTGTATTTCTCTCTAGGTTACTATATAAAATTCTTTGCCAAGGGGTCGGACATGGTTAGAGTGCAACTTGTGTCGAGGGCTTTCCCTATAGGGGTTGTTGTAGCTTTAAGTAGCTTCCTTTGAGAATCTGTGTCATGATCTTGTTCCTCAAAGAATTACTACAAACCATTATTGTAGAAGCCAAAAAACTCTTTTTCTTTCCAGTGCAAGTGGTCAGACCTCTGAAGCCACCCCACATTGCTACAATTCATTGTTGAGATAGATGTCCCTTGATTCATAAGTTCTCTGGATCTTCGAGGTATGAGATTTTGGTGTGCCCGAGAAGTGTGTGTCATGTAAGGGGGAGACAGTTCCACCAAATCTCTCTCTATCCACTTTGTTTTAGTATTTGGAGTAATTCGAGTGGGGACTTAGAAAGTAGTATCCTCTTTCCAGTCCAGGTTGTACATGCTTACAAGTGTTTTCAAATTTGTCAAAACCAATGAAAAAATTGGGCTAGTCTAGGCCCCTTTTTAGACTTCTACTCTAATTATGTGTTAGAGTCATCCAAAACATTTTTTCTATTATGTCTTGTGTGTTTGTTTGAAACAACAATTTTCAATCACAATCAAGCACTAGACTTAAAACTCGTAACATTGAAACTGCACTTTGCAAACCTCCAATTTTGTCCAAAAGTCAAACAATACAAACATCTAAATGATCTGTTGCAAGACCAAAATCGCTAATCAAAGACCTACATTTCGCCTTTTCAACCATAGATATCGTAGTCTAAGGTTCATCACAAAACACATCCCAAAGAACTACTACAAATGTGATATATTGCTCGCAAATTTCTATCGACGCACTATGACAACCAAAAAAGACCCGAACATTCAAAACAGTCCTAGTACTCCTATTTGAGACTACATATCTTTGGGGAATCATCCTTCAATCCTGATCTTTTAGGTTTCTACCTTCAGTCCTTGCATATTCTAGATCATCCCAACCAGTCATTCACCCCTTGCATATCTTGATCACTCCATTTGGTCACTTCCTCAGTCCTTGCATATCCATTATTGGTTAAACAAACTTTCTACTTGCACTTAGGTGACTCTTCTTAGGTCTTGAATCCAACATTCGGTTATTTATCACTCGTATCACTTGAGGTTTATCGTCCTTGAATTAGGGAACATATCAGTATCTTGTAGTAGGGTAACTTGCTTGGAGTATCTCCCTATCCTTTTGATCTGAGCATTTCAATGTCACCTTTTCCTAGTCATTGGGAGATACCGAAACTAGATAAATATAGACGAAAAGGGGATCCTAAAGATCACTTTAGAGAATTTTACACTGCTACTTTATAATTTGCAATGGATAAAACTTAAATTATGATATTATTCCCTCATAGTCTTGGAAGAGATACTATTGAATGGTTTTCATGACTACCCCCAACTATCAAGTCTTTTCAGGAGTTGGATGGCAAGTTCATCTCACATTACGCTTACAACTATGAACATGAAGTGACCATGACAAACCTATGTAATACCAAACAAAAACAAGGAGAATCCTTTGTCTTGTTTTTACAAAGATGGAGACACTTGACCAAAACAACACCTTATAACATCCCTGATAAACAAGTAGTTGATCTCTTTTATCAAAATTTGAACAAGGAAATCATAAGAGAACTTCATCTTAAATGTTTGGACTCCTTTAATGAAGTAATAGAAATGGGATTTCAGATTGAACAAACTCTCATCGATGATGGTACTATCAAGATACATGATGATAAAGAGCTTAAGATAGGCTCAAATTCAAACAACAAGACACCCTTTTGGGCTAAGAACAAGAATGTTGTTAATGACGGAGTTGTCGATGTAAGAAATGCTAAAACATCATCGCCTATTTACAACCTTAAGGGTTCATCTTTAGACAAAGGAAAAGAAAAACAAATGAGCTTACCTAAACAAAATTTTACACCATTGGGACAATCACTTGAGTTAGCATTGAAGGAACTCCTTGAAAATGATCTTATAGTGCTACCTAAGGTGAGAGAATATAATCCACAAGTCAAATCCCCTCAGTGGAATGATGATCACTTTTGTGACTATCACAGACACAAGCACTAATACATTTAGCCTAAAATTCCGATGGAGGTTTCCGATGGAGAAGGTATATTGTGATCAAACTTGATTTTTTTTTGAAAAAATGCTTGATTTCGTCGGAATTCCGATGATAATGCAATAACATTAGGGTTTTTTTAGAAAAAGTGCCCGTGTTCGTCGAAATTCCGACAACCGCGTGCATTACTTAAAAAAAAAAGAAAAGACCAAAATCCCGCCTCTTTACAAAATGTCGCCTCTCATTCGTCCCGCCTCTGTAGCGATCATTGGTGTGACAAACATGGCCATAGCGGGGAATGGGGGAATGAAGTGCCACGGGCACAAAGTGCCAAGGGCTGGCACATAACCAGCGAGGACGACTGCAAGGGAGCCCAAAATGGGCTGTGTAAACGGCGACGCCCGGGCCTCCGTCAACAGCAATAAGAGCTACAGATGGAGGAATAAGTCATCTTTGAGAAAGAATTATTGATGCAAGCGCTCTTGAGGAATGGTATTTTTGCGGTGAAATTTTCTTGAACTTGTGCTACAGTTGTATCAACAAGATTCCTTGCTAGTTAGGGTATTAGAACATAATCAAGAAAATTTTCGGTTCATTTTCGTTACATTATGTTCGGAAAATAAATCTATATCCTGATACAAGATTGTAATCTCCTCCCCCATCACCCCCATTTCTCCCCGTGTAATACTTATCTAGAGAATCCAGACAGAGAGGTAGACACAACAATTGGCTAGGAGCAGGAGATAATATGTAAGTTGGAAAATATCAAGGCCGCAACTAACAATTTCCATGAAAATAACAAGCTTGGAAAGGGAAGATTTGGCTCTATATACAAGGTAACATAATCCTTATTGGCCCTCTTTTCTATAGTTCTGGAAATGGTTATAAATTTATAGTCAGATATAAACATAGGATTAATGAGTTTTCCTTAGTGGTCCTCTTTTCTAATCTCGATTAATTTATCAGAACAAGTTTCAAGCAGTATTTTACTGAATTTATAGTTCTGGAATCGGTTATAAATTCATAGTGAGATATAATCATAAGATTATTGTGTTGTCTTTCTGTCAGGGGACAATGCCAAATGGAATACAAATAGCAGTAAAGAGACTTTCCATTCAATCAATGCAAGGAAAGGAGCAATTTCTAAATGAGGTTAAGCTGGTGGCGAAAATACAAGATAAAACAATTTTTTAATATTATATATCTCATCAAGATGAGTATTAGTCATTCTTGTTTAGGTATGGAAATCTTTTGTGAGAGGAAATATTATGGATGTGATTGACAAAGCAATAGTAGAAAGCATATCCAACGAGTAAGTTTTAAGATGCATTCATGTGGGCCTTTTATGTGCACAAGTAGATGCATTAATTCAGTTGTCAATGATCGATGTACATGCAATGCTTTTAAACTCTCCAACCTCTAGAATTATAGGCACAAATTCAACTACTTCATCGATCACTCTGTAAGGAAACACAGGTGCAGAAACAACTTCCTCCACTAATCTCTAGAGGAAAGTATTGTGCAAATTCTTTTAAATCCTTACAATTTCAGATTCGTTAACTACTTTAACAAAGATATTGCAGCCATATACCATGCATACAGAAAATAGAGAATGACACAATGATCTACCCTGGGGAAAACCTTTCGGTAAAAAACCCCAGCACTCCAAAACCTGCACAATGTATTATCTTCAACACAACAGTTACAACACACTTGCAATGCAAGTTCTTTCAGGAGACAATCGACACTTAAAGACAAATCCAGTAGCACGATATCATACCAACAATACACTCTTTTCGTATCACAATCTGTAACCCTAAAAAATGCTTATGCGCTTTCCTTTTTAGGGCAACTTCCAAAGATAGCCGTATTAGGGTTTTACCATTCTCCGAGAAAATAGTACTCAACTTTATCAATTGCCACATGTCTTGCATGTCTTCACCCGTCATTGAAATCTCCTAGAAATAGCTCTTACGTGTCATAGGAATCCGTCATAACCGTTTCAGCCATGATCTCCTTACACACAATTCAAGATGCCGACACATCAAGTGGAGTGACACATCAACATGCCAACTAGACATGTACACTCACACTTAATTACATTATTTGCAAGAAATACATTTTACAAAACAAATAATAAGAATAGGAATTATCCAAGGTTGAGACACCTTATTCCTAACACACTCATTCAATCCATCCATCTATTAATGATGAAACCGTAACAGATTTAATTCCTAGATAATCTTGTTTATTCTTTTCACATTAGAATAATAATAAATTTAATATCAAGTAGGTAGTGTTTTTTACAATTTTTATTATGTAATACTTTATCATTATATATCAGTGAGTCATATGAACTCACACTTCATGATTAGTATGTAATATCTCCAGTTAGAATATTAAGTAATATTTCACTAAATTTCTCACCTCAAAAATTTCTCCACCTTAATGATAGTTAATGTTAAGGATTGAATGAAACAAACTCTTGTTCATGGATCACCTTCTTAGCCTCCTATGGAAGTCATTCTTTGTGTGGTCTACCATGACCATAACCAGGGTCTTAATAAATGTATTAGATACTCTCTATTATCAATAAGAGAGTTATCATAATATAGTTGTAGCGAGTGGTTACAAATAAGATTAGTGGGTCCATAGTTCCCACTTGGTTTGTACTTAGAAACATTATCATTTCTTAGTTGTATGGAAACTACAAATTCATGCATCTAGCCAACAATACACACTAGCTATTATATGATTCCACTAATGAGAAAAGCCTAGTCAATCTTATAGTTTGTGGAATTAGTCATGTCCCTCATATAGAATATCTATATATGGAGTATTCTTGCCTATAGATTACCTATTATTTTGCTTAATAATGTGATTATTTCACATACATCATAAAAGTGCCCTTCTAATATGTTTGTGCATCAATCTTGAAACCGTATTTTTATTAACCAACCAATGATAAGAATTATCTTAAACACGCCTCTATATTTGAATCCCACTAGCTTTGATAATAAACCATAATAACCTTAACAATGCATCAACGACAACAATGCCTAATAAATCATCAATTGTCTTAGGTGAATCTAGCCAAAGCCAACCCATCAAATCCACTAATCTCCCTTGCATCCCAATCATAAAATTTTATGGTTGTTGGAACAAGCTTGGGAGATTTAGTTCTTCCTTTGCAAATCAACATACCCTATTTTGGTTTCCCAAATATTTACTAAATAACTTTGAAGATAAATTGGGAAGAGAATCCATCATATAGATATTTCTTTTCAACAGCCTTAGAGGACATTGTTTTGTCTATCATTTATTATAATAGCTAATACCCAATTTTTTTATAAGATAACAAGCAAAACCTCCTCTTCACAAACTATGTTTTTCTTAATAATCCAAGAATGAAAAAAGGAACCCACATAAAAATTACTTACACCATGAAGGCAAAAGAACATCCAATTTAAAGATAGATGTACCAAAAGGAAAGAAATATCACCTCAAAATCTGTCTTGAACTTATACATTGAATCTATACACACGAGAATCCCCTTAATAACTCTCTCACAACTTTCAATGCTAGAAGAATGAGTGTTTTCACAAGACTTTCATACTCTATGATATTTATATCAAGATTCACTTGCATAGTTTTAGATTCAAGCTGACCCATTCTCATGAGTAGTTTACATGAACCCCTCATAAGAATGGATCACTTAGTACTCATTTCATCAAAGTGATGCTCATAGTATTATTGAAAAATTGTATTATTGTTCCAAATTTTGTGGATATTTAGGAGACACAAATAAAATATAAATGTAATCATTCCATATTTTTGTAGGAGATATTGGAATGAGACTAATAGGAAGAGTAGTAAACATGAGTCACAATGAGCACTTTAGAATAAATCTAAACATTATATCTGTAGAGTAGCTTGGAAAAATAGAAGCGTAATTTATTTTCCAATATGCAAGATTATTACTTGGGAAAGAATCTTGAAAGAGGATTGAAAAGATTCCTTGAGCTAACATTGTCTGACTTATCCAAAATTATGAGGAAGGATTCATTAATGAAATGGTCATTAACAAGATGGATAGAATAATAATTAGGAAGAGATAGATTTCACATGCTACTAGGTGACTAGATTGGAGAGAAACTAGAGGCAAATAATTTAGCTTGGCCATGACACAAAGTCTTAGAATAGATGCCAACCTTGGTGAATGGAATGAAAATCCCAAACAATTAATGAGTGGTGAGACAAGTAGAGGCATCTATAAATTTTGTTTTGAATATATATAAAATAAAGAAAAAATGGGACTAAAACCAAGGGAAATGCACATGGAAAGGATATGATGAAAATCAAAATAAATAGTTTGAAGATAATATTAGTTACCTAAAGGATATTCCACTTGATTATTTGGTATATCATAACTATTTTGACAAATTTTGAAACCATTAGAGGTACCTTTTACTTCTGTAGATGAGGCATTCATTCATGTTGAAGTTGTGATAGCTTATTTGCCTCTTTATAGACAACAAATTATCCATACGAATTATCATATATACTTGTAACCTCCATCCCAAACCACCTATTTCACTCTTCTTCCTTTGTGTACCTGTTTTATTCTTCCATTACCTCTTCGCTTACCTAAATTCAATCCAAAACATAGTGTATATAGCATCAAAAAAATTCCATATTTGATTAATATTATCCACAACATATCAAAAAGACAAATACCACACTTACTGTGTCATCAACCAAAAATAATTTACTTACATATTGAAAGAGTTCAATAATGGAGAAACATCCATGCGGTGCTCTACACGTCCTTGAAGGTTCAAGAAATACTTATCCTCTATTGGTCCAAACTTTAAATCACTTTCCATCCATGAAAATAATTGCAACCATACACAATTTCCCACCCAATAGATTCTCTCAAACTAGTTTACTATCTTAACATAGGGTCAAGGAAAAGTGGGCCAAAATAGGAATCCAAGTGTCTTAAAAGCCTTCAATACCATAGTGGTGAGGATTGAATTTCTTTCTTTAGTGGTATCTTTCTATAGATTAATTAGTTGGGGATTCTATTAGGACCTTTTCCTAATTAAAAAATATATATAAAGATTACATCCCTAAATATTGCATTCATAATAGAATAAATTTCTGCAATATTGAGACTATATTCATAATAGATTTATAGTGATGAATAAAGAAATATTTAAGATTATCAAAAAATTGATGTTTTCTTTCTCCCAACCGTCATTGGATATTGGGTGATCTTTGAGGCATTATGTCAAATAGTTCATGTGCCTTATCTAAGCTTACATATTTTGCATGCATGTGTACCTGGGCAGTTGCACTACAACATCTATACTCACTAATCACATTTGGTTGGAGGTTTCTAAATCCATTTCAAACACATCTTGTGCATATCCTGCAATCTATACTTCCACATTTTCCAAACATGTCAAACAGAGCATTTCCAACTGTAAGCATTTGATATTAATTGCCCTTACCTTCTGCTTTGATGGAGGCCCATACTCTATTCCAAAGCTCCCATTTTGGCATAGGTAGAGAGTACATTGGCAAATAAAACTGATCGAAATGGAAATCTATTTGTTGCATTGACTACATTGTGAGGACGCTTATGTATTTCATCGACATCATAAAGCAGGAAAGGACATGAGAATATCTCCTTGGGGAGGTATTCTATGATAGTTGTGAGGTAGATGAGAGTTTCTTATGCCATTTGCTTTGTTCTATGCAGCCAAATGCGAGAACACTGTTTGAATTCAAATGCTAATGGTGATTGTCTTTTTAACGGAAACAGACGGGAAGGGACGTCAAGGGAAGGAATGGGCCCACAACACACCTAAGCAGTCAAAGCTTAGTGTGTGTTGTTTAAGGCTGCCCCATTAAGACATCATTATTGATTGGCTCTTCACTCCGAAGACCTTCAAAAGTCTTTAATGGCTTCATTGAGTCCTTTTGTCTTCCAAATTCACCTGCACCAACTTGAATTCTCCTTCAATGCTTGATTGCCTATTCACTTGGAATTGAATTGATTTTATAACCAAGAGATCACTTGATTTTATATGTCTTGAAAGCATTTTAACCCGATGGCTTTAAATTAAATTACTTTCTCTTCTATCTGGTATTGGTGGAGCAGATCCTTTTATGATATGTAAGTTCAGAATATTTTATGAAAGGTCCCTAAATGAATACACTTTAAACTGATTTTAATATACCTTGAAGTGTGCAATATGGAAGGTTTTTCTTAATTTAAAAGATGATATCTTTATTAACTTGATTTCTCCTTCAATTCTTGATGAATGCTTGATTGCATGTTCACTTGGAATTGAATTGATTTTATAATTAAGAGATCATTTGAATTGTAGGTAAACCCCTTCAAATGACAGGGTAGACTTTTTATTGTGATGACTTTAAATTAAAGTACTTTCTCTTCTATCTGGTATTGGTGGAGCAGAGGTTGCATTGCATCGTCCTAGGATATATATTTCCCCAGATACAACACAAGTTAAATGTATCCCAGGTAGATGCAACGCAACCTCTGCTCCAGAGATCACCAAAAAATAGAGAAAGAACTTTAATTTAATGCCATCAAGATAAAATTCTTTAATCAAGATAGATAAAATTTGAGTTTGATTGTCATCATTTACTTTGCCAAATTCTTCACATGTAACTCCTTAATCAATTTCCTACTCACAAGAATTTTATTATGTCTCAAATATAGGGAAACAGAAGGCTTCAAATAGAAAACTTGAACATGCAACTAAATCCATTGACTAACCAGAAGAACAAAATTAAGAAACGGTTTGATCATCTGAGAGATGTTGTAGACTTGCAACTCACCAGCTAAGTTTTTGCGGGTAAGAATTTTTTTTGTTTTGGTTATGGTTGTGGTGTTTATAGGGAGACATTTACAAATTTATATCTATTTTCACTATTTAATGGTTTATGGGTTTGTAATGGTAATTTAATGTTCTTTCATATTTTTGTATATATTCTTTATAATAGCCTATTATATTGATTTGTTCTATTATGCATAATGGTGTGGGTCAGACGGCTTTGTTGTCGGTGCATGAAAGCATTGAACGAGTTCCACTTTTAAAAATTACATGAAACATTTTTAATTTATTTGATTCGGTGTTATTTGCAAAAAATGATTATCAATGATGTTTCCTTTCTCCAAGAATTGTCTAGGATCTTTCCATCAAATAATATGTAACATCGAATGACTAAATCTTTTCATTACAAATGCTTATTTTATTTAATTATTATCTGAGCGTGAATTAAAATTTATTTCTGTATGGAAGCAGAACATACAAGTTGAAGAGTCATGTGCAAGAAAATTTCCTAAAAGAAAGCAAGCAGGCATTATCTTGAATGACATGGAAACAAGCTCATCAGCTGCCTAGAAGAGAGCAATTGGAGAATGGCAGAGGAAAGTGTTTAAGGGTGATAAATAGATAGATAGTATGCAATACAAACAAACAATGTCTGGAGTGTCTGACGTGACGTCTCTAATTTATGTCCGGAGGGTCTAACTAGTTTTGCAGTTCCTGCGAAACCTATTGGGCCACGCTTGGAGGAAATCAATGTGTTCATGCAAGGAGTGTCTTTTTTCTATTATGAGAATGATACTTTTGCATCGAGGGATATTTGGAAGTCAATATCCAAAAATTTCTATAGTGTGGAACAAGAGTTGGCGGACTCGAAGTATAATTGTCAGCTTTTAGAAGACCAAGAGGTTATGTACACAATCTCCCAATAGAAGAGCGATTTCAAGAATTACCTCTCCCCCCCATGACTATTCAGGAAGCACTTCCTCAAACAAAGGACTATTGGCCTCCATGGGATCAATGAAAAAAATTAAAGCATAGACTCTAGACGATGTGGTGGTGTCCTTCGTGAAGAACTCTACACTATAATTGAAAATTCACGAGGGAAACTGCATGATAGTGACAAGAAATACAATCTTGAAAAGTGGGAAGAATGGATCTTGGTTTGGGTGGGGCCAAGTCAGGTGGCTCCTCTAGAGGTTGACGAGATAGAAATCATATTAGGATTTGAAATAGATCACACTCATGGAACTTTGTGTGCGAGTGATCGATTGTGGTGTTTGGGTAATGCATTCCAAATAGATACAGTTGCATTCCATCAAGACATTACCCATTTGGAATGCAATTGTATCTATTTGGAATGCATTACCCAAACACTGCAATCGATCACTCGCACACGAAGTTCCGGTAATGCATTCCAAATAGATACAGTTGCATTCCATCAAGACATTACCCATTTGGAATGCAATTGTATCTATTTGGAATGCATTACCCAAACACTGCAATCGATCACTCGCACATGAAGTTCCACGAGTGTGATCTATTTCAAATCCTAATATGATTTCTATCTCGTCAACCTCTAGAGGAGCCACCTGACTTGGCCCCACCCAAACCAAGATCCATTCTTCCCACTTTTCAAGATTGTATTTCTCGTCACTATCTTGCAGTTTCCCTCGTGAATTTTCAATTATAGTGTAGAGTTCTTCACAAAGGACACCACCACATCATCTAGAGTCTATGCTTTAATTTTTTTCTTTGATCCCATGGAGGCCAATAGTCCTCTGTTTGAGGAAGTGCTTCCTAAATAGTCATGGGGGGGAGAGGTAATTCTTGAAATTGCTCTTCTATTGGGAGATTGTGTACATGACCTCTTGGTCTTCTGAAAGCTGACAATTATACTTCGAGTCTGCCAACTCTTGTTCCACACTATAGAAATTTTTGGATATTGACTTCCAAATATCCCTCGGTGCAAAAGTATCATTCTCATAATAGAAAAAAGGCGCTCCTTGCATGAACACATTGATTTCCTCCAAGCGTGGCCCAATAGGTTTCGCAGGAACTGCAAAACCAGTTAGTCCCTCCGGACATAAATTAGAGACGTCACATCAGACACTCCAGACATTGTTTGTTTGTATTGCATACTATCTATCTATTTATCACCCTTAAACATTTTCCTCTGCCATTCTCCAATTTCTCTCTTCTAGGCAGCTAATGAGCTTGTTTCCATGTCATTCAAGATAATGCCTGCTTGCTTTCTTTTAGGAAATTTGCTTGCAAGAGACTCTTCAACTTGTATGTTCTACTTCCGTATAGATATAAATTTTAATTCACGCTGAGATAATAATTAAATTAAATAAGCAATTATAAAGAAAAAATTTAGTCATTTGATGTTACATATTATCTGACGGAAAGGTCCTAGACAATTCTTGGAGAAAGGAAACATCATTGATAATCATTTTTTGCAAATAACACTGAATCAAATAAATTAAAATGTTTAATGCAATTTTAAAAAATAGAACTCGTTCAATGCTTTCATGCACCGACGGCAAAGCCGTTTGACCCACATCATCTCTCGCCGTGGGAATTCCGACGATAACTAATGAAACGCTCGACAAGGATGCTGTGCATCCAACGACACTCCTCTGTCAGAATTTTATACTTTGGAGTCAGAATTCCGACGACAACCCGAGATGGCGACGGTATTCTTTTGCGGAATGAGCATCCATGGTGGCCGTCGGAAAGGTTGGAGGTGATGTCGGAATTGGGACGACCACAAGGATAGTCAGAACTTTCGACACAAAGTTTTCGACGACCTTTTTTGTCGGTAGTGCGACGAAATGTGGTCAGAATTCTGACGATTGGCCGTCGAAATTTTGACCCAAATGTACTAGTGAAGGGACACAAGACTAATAGTTGCAATAAACTTCAACGTGTGATACAAGACCTTCTTGATGATGGCAAGATTATAGTTGACGAACATACTCCTTTTGGTTACTCTGATCATGAGATGTTTAAAAATCCCTTCCCTAAGAATGACAAGGATAAAGGAAAGGACTCTAAATCTGGCAATGGTGTGAGTTATACTATTGCTAAATATGACAATACCATAAATAACATTAGTGCGGATAATAATAATGTAAATGATTTCATTATAAAAGGAAAAGAACTTGATTGCAATGTCACCACACACAGAGGCACAATTACCCTTAGAGGTCCTAATTCTAAACCCACTACACCAACTTCACAATACAACCTTATGGAGCATTTAGAGAAGACACCCACACAAATTTCTATACTAGAGCTTCTATGCCTATCCCATAAAAATAAAGCTATCCTTGATAAAGTCCTTGGTACTGGTACAATGCCTACTGACCTACATGTAGATCAATTTCAAGATATGGTGGGACATATCACCTCCCCTCACACCCTCACTTTCATAGATAATAACGATTCATCCATGCAACAACCACATAACGCACCCTTAGACATTGAAGTTATATCCATAGAGTTAAGATGAAGTGAGTTTTGATAAATAGAGCAACAAGTCTCAATATTTATTCTCTAAAATTAATTAGAGAGCTTGGGTTCATTGAAAGTGCATTTGATCCAAAGAAAAAGATTATTGTAAAGGCATATGATGAAGAGGAACACTCATCTAAAGGATCAGTTACATTGCCAATCAAAGTGGGACCTATGATGAAAGATGTGGTTTGCCAAGTCCTTGATCTCCCCTTGACCTACAACATTTTCCTTAGAAGGCCATGGATTCATGCAATGCAAGTTGTACCTTCTATATACCATCAGTGCATCAAATTTTTGCACAACGATGCCAAAATTACTATACCAGGAGATCCAAATCCTTTTATGTATTCTAATAATTTGACCCCTAAGAATGAACCTACAATTCCTAGCAATTGTGAAGCACCTCCTTCTCAAGCATATGTTGATCCTGAATTCTTAAAAGCATCCACTTCGAAATGTAATGAGACCAAGACTAAAATACAAGTTAAAGAACAAGGAGTAGGAGAATATACCATGAGTTGTGCTCTTTGCATCGGAAAGCTACCTTTGTCTTCTCAAAGTTATGGCAAACCATAAGAAATGGAGAGTTTTGGAACAAGATAATTCAGATTGTCAAGGAATTGGGTATGAATCACCTAATGTTGTGGCTACTAATCCTAAATGCAAATCTCCTTGAGAGGTGCAAGAAACTCTTGATATCAATAGTCCAGAGAGTGGTTCCAACAAAGAATCCATTGAATATATCAACACCCCTTTTGAGAACTCATATAACCTTACCATCTCATCTACTCCTTCCATTTCTACTCCTCTCCTAGACTTGGATCAACAGGAATTAGGTGATATATAATTGGTTAACTCTAATTGGTGGACAATTAGCATTAACCATTTTGCATATGCTAACTTGATTTACAAAATGGGACGAAGACATACAAAAGAGATGGGGAAATTGAGGGTGCCTAATGTGTTATCCTCATTTTTTAGCTATGGAACAAACATGGGATAACCACTACAAATTTTGTCCAAATTTGTAGCCCATGTTCTCTAAGCACATAAATTGAGGTAAATTTCTGCTCCTCTTTCTTTGCTTTTTGTCTTCGTGAAAATATCTCGATTTGAATCAATTAAAAAATTGACGATGTTCTTTTTATAACACTATTTTTATTTTTAACTGCATTTTTGAGGTTTAACTCTGATTTTGCACTTTTTATTATGTCTAGGTGCATTACAGGGTTATAAACCTAAAATACACATCTTACATATATTTTGGGTTTATAACCCAAAAATGCAAATCAATGTGGCACGAATCGCATTTAATGTCAAGTGTTTGTGTTACAATTGTTTTCTATTTTCTTTCATTTTTATCTCTTTTTGCTTTCCATTTCATTCGTTTGAAGTCATGTTGTTTCAACAATTTGTGCTCTGCTCTCCCCATACAATTCAAACAAAGATTAGACTTTTTTCACAAATGAATTTTCTCTACAACACATTTATCAAGTAAGTCTTTTTTCCCTTCGTCTTGTTGTCTTTTACATTTTTGAAAATGTAAATTGTGCCCCTTTTTTAGTTTATGGTTTTTGCATTAAGCATTTTTCTCAATCGATTGTATGTTACCGATGATGTTGTTCGAGTTTGTAAGTCCGAACAACTTCACTTTATTTTTGTTTCTGATGTTAGTTTAAGTGTTGTTCGGGCTTACAAACCCAAACAAAATTTGTTTTTCATACTACATGTTCATGTTTAGGTATTTATTTTTGAAGCTATGCTCAACCATATATTACTTCATGCAATTTAGGATCACAACTCCAAATTACACCGAGGTTCATTCCTTTGGTGCAAGTTGAGGTTGTGGTCCTAAATTACATCCAACTCCAAATTACACTGAGGTTGTTTGAAGCCATGACTTCGAACAACACCTCCAAATCGAAGCACCACCTAAAGGTATCATTCAGAGTAATCATTTTGAACTACACAATTAAATCTATACATTGTTAGCAGCAATCAAGAAGGAATACTGAGAAGGGGGGTGAACCAATCTTCACCGGATCTCAACAAATTAAACTTCAAAACATAAACTGATAAACTATAGCAATAACAGATAAGCAAATTAACATCACAACACACAACACCAAGATTTTGACATGGAAAACCCGGTTAAGGGAAAAGCCATGGTGGGAACCTACCCACAGTAAGATGATACTCTGCAATAGTATGTGAAAATATTACAATGTGGAATGCACATGTATTTAGGCACACTGCCTAGAGTTTGATGCTCAAAAGATATATGCCTAGAAGGCTACAACCCTCAGGGAAGTCTCACTGACTTACAATATGATTCAGACTACAATCTGGAAGGAATGAATTGCAATAATAGCATCTACAAATATCTAATGACAGTTCCAGTTAAGCACAGTTGTCTGCTCTGCAACACCAAACACACCTCAACACTTCATTGAATGATATATCCTTGTTCACTCAATCTCCTCTCTTTGACAATGTAGACATAATACCGACACTAAAATTACATAAGCATCTCACCTATATATACAAATCATCAACCTTGATAACAGGGTCGACTAAACCCTCAACCCTCAACTCACAATTATAAAAATTATATTACACGATACAAAGATCGACCACCAGACCAATATTATGATTTACATTACATATCATGGACCTAATTCAAATTCCCAAACATGCAAAACCACTAGAATTCTTGCCAAGATCATCCGCAACACGCTACACTACCAGAAATACTGCATAACACACAAATCATCACAGGTTCATAGAAATCACCAAAAAATCGCACAACGATCAATGTAGATCGCCAAAACAAATAGGACACGACTAGAAAACACCAACAAGAATGTTATAATCATCTAGAATAGTTGCATCGACGCCTCTTTTCAAATCTTCATCGGTTAACATCTCAAAGCTCAAGAACACAACCAATCAACAACTGTCATGAGAAAAGATAACTTGCAGAGCACCAAATCACAAACCATCTGGAATGAAGATACACAAGATCATCCCAAACAATATTCCAAAGTCTCAGCACAAGATCTAATCAAACCAGAATATACCGGAGGAAATATCGGATTCTGCAAAATAATGGTCAACACAACCAAACTACAAAACCAGATCAAAAACTCTTCCCAAACTCTCGAGAATAACTCACAGGAATATGTTGACATTAATGACAACAATATATCCTAGCAGAAGAAATGATCAATTAAATCCAACAATCTCCCAATAATCCAACAGATACAACTAACACCAAGTATAGGTGTAGTACGAACTTAAAACTCTAAACCACATTGGGTCATAAACTCTTCCAATATACAGTTCAAAGTTTTAACTCTGAACTAAACTGGTTCTCCAAACCAACCTACACCAATGTGTAGCTTAGGGTTGTAACTCCGAACCACACAACTACACCATGTTAGGATAACCGGTGAACAATTGAGGGGGGGGGGGGTGAATTAGTTGTTAACAAATTATGTGAATTAAAGCTCTTAAAATCTTATACCGGAATAACTAATTAAGCATTAAAGCATAAGTGAAAACCAGAGAATCAATACCATGCAACCATAACACATAACACCATGATTTGTACGTGGAAAACCCGATAAAGGGAAAAACCATGGTGGGAAACCCTACCCACAGTCAGATGATACTTTCTGCAACAAGTATATAATTACAATAGGGGCATGCACATGCATGAAGGCATGGTGCCTAAAGTGCACTGCTCATCACAATGGATTCTTACTGACTATAGAGATGTCAACCACCTCAAAAATTTTGAACTATAATCCAGAAAGAAGAACTACCTGAGATAGCATCAAACATGCCAGATTACTATTCTGGTTAAGCTCAATACTGGAGGTCTAAAACCTCTTACATAAACACAACTTGATCACCTATGATCGACCAAATCCTCTGCACAAATAGTTATTACATTATTCTCTCCTTGCCATTCCCATATGATCTACAATGAGATCGTACATATATTTATACCAACCCGAGACCTAACCAATTAGATCGGGCACACAAATGATAATTCAATAGATTCATTATATAATCCTAAAATAAAATCATAACACATGTTGGCCTAAGGCCAAAAAAATATCATCCAATCAATAAAACATCATGGAAGCGCATCCGAGGATCCACCAACACGTTTCATGAAAATCGGTCCATAACCTAGATAGCACCAAACCTAAATTAGATCCACACACGCCAAAGCAATGACACCAATCAGTCGAGGCATGAACACAATCACCATCAGCATCTTGAATCCCTTCTAGAAGCTGCACCAACACCACTTATGCATTACATTAAAGATCTTCAATAAAAATCTGTCGTGAAACCCTTACCGGACCAATAAAGCAAGCTAACTAGAACATGAGATAGCATCCAATCATCAAGTCAATACCAACTAACCGAAATATACTTCAAAATCATATGAACCACCTATACAAACTTATTCCATCAACTAGATCATACCGGTGACAATCAACTGATTATCTTCCCAATCCAATCCTTCTACCAAAAGCTGGTAAACAACCATAACAACAAGTGTTGACATCAATGACAAAACATCAATGCAACACATAATCAATTCCATCATATGGCCAACACACCATGTCTCTTTTCCATTTATAATAAGTGTAATTCAGGTTTATAAACCTAAATTACATCATGTTTGTTATTTAGTCCCAAGTGTAAAATAGGTTTATAGACCCGGATTACACATTTGCACATTGAGATTCCAAAAAAGAGTTGAGTGTAAATCAAGGTTATAAACTTGATTCACACCATTGAATTTCAAAAGTAAGATTGGGGTTTCTAAACCCAATTTTGTCATAGATAATACCCTTCAAGCCAAATGTTTCGAAGTGAAGAATGTTTCTCATGGAGTTCCTTTTCAAGATGCGATGATGATTTTCTTCTAATTCTAGAAGGCTTATACTACCCAGTGTTGTAGTTTCAATTCCTTAACAGATGATGGAGCCATCACCTAGCAAGAGAACCATGAAGTTCAAAAAGAAAGATCCACATCCTATTTTTCCACCTTTAGTATCATCTTTAGCCTTGACAATATTAAAGATACTGAAATAGGTCATGTGGACTTGGAAGAATTTATTTGAAGGTTCAAAGACCCACCTCAATACTATAATATGGAGTCCAACATTAACAATGATATTCACTTGGTTTCAACTTTTCCTATGCCTACGCAAAATCTAAAGTTTGTCTTGTAGTGGCCAACCATTTTGATCCTAAGAGCACAAGTGTCAAAGGTGCGGATGGTAAAAAGATGATTAGGTTGGATGAAGATTTCTTTAACACTTTCTTCAAATGTCTGAATATTGATAGATATGCTAACATAGACACGAAGACAGGTCAAGCCTACTATGAGAAACGCTCGAATAAGTATCAAAGAAATATGAATCTTAATTGCTTGAAGAATCCAAGACCCACCATTTCTAGATGGCCTAAGACATTTCATCATAGTAAATGATTTGGTTACTATACCCAATAGAGTAAAGGGTAATCCAATCTCCAATACATACGATGAGTGGATGTGCCAATACATTCATGTCCAAAGAATAGTTTGCATCATTTTAGGAGAGTTAATGATGCTTTTTTATATCATTACATATGTATACTTGACAAAGACCTTCAAAACAACAGAGTATTAGATGAAGCCTAGGATGTGGTCAACCAGTATGGATGTATATTCCTATAGTTTCATACTTTAACTTACCTTAGGGTAGGATATTTTGATGATCAAACCTTCATGCTTCCAAGATATCCCTTTTTCAAAATCATTCTCATGGAGTTATCTAGACAAATGGTTGTGGTTCATGAACGACATCAAGTTCTCACATGCTTGGTTTCAAATTCACCTTGACCATTGGGATGTATTCTATTTTTTCTATCTACAAATCCAAGGCAATGGATGAACAAATGAGAAGAGCCATAATGAATTTCTTCAAACCTTGGAAAGATTTTGATGATAGGGGAATGAATAATAAGTTTAAGAAGAGATACACTCACATGCATCACATAGAACATATCTAGATAGATTGCAGAACTAAAGAAGATATCAAAAGAATTGACTTTTATTGTCTTACTCTGGAGAAAATTGAAGATCTTAATTTTGCAAATATCCTTGAAGGAATGAATAATAATGAATATATTTTGGATGCAATTTATGTGGATAAAAATATTGTAGAGACACAATAGTCACTCATTCAATGGTCCCAAAAGGAAGTGACTTCCATAAGAACCAGATTCTAGAGTATTATCACAAACACTAATGTTTGGTTGTCATGAAAGGGTATTTAATTGGAGCCATTCAATATTATGTCAGAGGATGATATTGTTGGACCTATTACAAATAAATCAAAGCTTACAACTAAGAATTGGCAGGATTCCATAGCTCGACAAAAGGCCCAGATATACAAATTTAATATGGGAAAGAATAAAGGCAAAGACCAAGGTGAGTCTTATACTCAAATTGTTCAATAGGAGAAAGAATTGGAAGAAGGAAAATTAGAGTATGAACCCGTTGACGAAGAACAATTTGAGGAAGGATTACTAGGTGACAAACAAGAAGAAGAATGTGATGAAGAAAGATTGATAGGAACTCCTAAAGCTCCTCAACATGAGGATGTAGCGTCCTAAAATTGCGACACTTGCAAATTCGACTGCATTTCGGTCTTCACGATGGCGACGCAACACGGAATCTGAATGGAGACCCCAAAACTTGCTCATGACACCAAAAACTGCATTTTCTTGCACCCTGGCCTGAACCTCCTTTGCACCCTGCTGTCCTGGGAGGTGGGACCAGAGCGCCCAGCGCCCTGGTCCCCCAAGACCATGGCTCCCAGTGCCCTGGTCCCTGGGTGCTATTTTGGGCCCGGTCTCTTTTGGACTTCGGGTCTTTATGTTTGCAAATTGTCTTTCCTGGTCGGCCTAAGGTCGGGAAAATCAGTCTATCAGCCCTAATTGACAAGTATATAAACTACATTTTCCTCTTTCATTCGACATGATGGAAAAAGTGTGGAAATTATACTCAAGCATTCAAGCATTCAAGCATTCCTTCAAGCAATTGATCATTTCAAGTCTCCATTCAAGGCTAAGTGTTGCATTCAAGACAAGGATTCAACCATTGAAGAGGAGATCACTTACTACATACTACTACAACATACAACATACAACATCTATGCCTTCACACATAAGGATATAAACATCCTTACAACAAGGTATTAGTACTTGTTTTACATTACAGACATTTACATTTACAGCATTGCTCATTTCTTGGTTAATTCCAAAACCGGGGTTTGACCTAAAGGCAAACCCCTAATCCCTAAACCCCCAATCGTCTTCGCTTTTCTGTGTGTAGGTTGCAGGTACGCGGCTGAAATTGAAGATCTGGAATCCTTGTGCAGAGACGAACAGATCCCCCTTCGTTTCGCGGATTTTTCGGAGGACCGTGGCGCTCGGGCGCCATCGTCCTGACAACTTTTGCTCAAATTTGTAGGACAGCATCGTATTGACATTTTACTGCTAATTCCAGGTCCGCAGCTTCATCCTATATCCCTATCTCAGTTTATAAGCGAATCTTTCTCACTTTCTATGCATTCCTAGCTTAATTCTTCTATCAACATTCTTTACAAAAGAGGGTAGCCTTGCTTTCTTAACCCTTGAAACACATTTAGCATCCAATCTTGCATGGTGTGGGATTGGATCTTGTGGGTTTCAACCCCTCTTTTGAATGTAAAGTCTCTCCCCTAAGTGAAAACCATCAACCCTAGTGAATCTCCCTTCTCTCTCCTTGGAGTTGGAAGAGGGGAGAGCAACTAGGGTTCGATCACGATTTTCCACTTTACATTTTGGTGAACCCGACGTGAACATCCTTTCTGATTATTCATAGTTAGATCTGAAAATTGGATTCCTTGATTACATTTCCATGTTTGATCTTTTGCAAAATTTTAGAGGTTAATTGCATAAAAACCCTAAATTTCCTTTTTAAGTAATTAAACTTGTGAAATGTTTAATTATTAATGCTTGTTTCAGATCTGCCCTTCTATTACAAATTATCAATTCATATTTGTGCTTTAATTTTGAAAATTAAGTGGTTAAGTGTCAAAACCCTAATTTTTGAAACCCTCTTGATTCAACCTTTGTCCGACAATTTCACTGATCAAAACATCTCCAAATCAGCTGTAACTTTGGATTCCGCAATAAAATCACAATATCTTTCATCCCTGAAAATTTGGAAAAAAGTTGTGAGGACTGTGTGCACTCCGAGCGCCATCGTCCCCGACATTTTTTTTGAAATTTCGGGAGCTAGATCTTACTGTATTTTCCTACTAAAATCCAGAATTTTGGCTGATTTTATCAAATCTAACACTTTCAAAATTACAGTCAAAGTTGGTCTTGTGATTGCTTGGATTAAGGCTTCTAAACATTCAAAAATCATGGAAATTGAAATTTTGTGTCAAAATTGTGTTCTTACTGTTCTAAATCTGAAAAGTGTGTTTGCATTCATTCGAAATTTCAGTGCTTTATTCAAATTCTCACAATTTGTGACTTTTGAAATTAAGTGCTTAATTACAACAACTTTAATTTCCGCTTCCAAAATTGAATTTTGCATGAAATTGAGTCAATTTTTAAATTTCAAAATTTGCATTGCTCTTGACATTCCCTCTAAAATCATAACATTCAAAATTTCAGTTTCCCTCTCTTTTTCAAAATTCAAATTTTTGCATTTTTCGACAATCTTGGTAGGGTTCAATTTCGAGATTGCAACTTTAATTTGGCCTATCTACAGATCATAAAATCACTCAATTTTTTCAGATTAGCTCTAAAATCATCATAACTTTCATCCCTGCGAATTTCAAAAAAAGTTGTTGGGACCGTGTGCACTCCGAAGCGCCACGGTCCTTGACATTTTTTCTGAAATTTTGGGAGATTGTCCTGATTGTATTTAACAGCTTAAATCCAGAAGATTGGCTGATTTTACTGAAAATTGCTACCTCTAAATTCAAAACTTTCTCTCTCTCTCTAGTGCATGAGTTTTACAACAATAAGCCCTACTTACACTATTCTCGTTAGACGAAGCCGTAGAATTAAGTCTTTCCGAGGTTTAACTATTGAGGAGATGGAACCTAATTTGAATAGCCTTTTTAATGAGGACATGGGTAATTCCTCTAATCCTCCTAATGATGAAGAAGCTCTCCATGAGGTTTCTGAAGAACAACTTTCGAAATTGGATAACCAATTTGACGATTTTCGACAATGGATGTCTCAAGAATACCCTGATAGTCAAGCTCTTCCTTTAATTGAGGGTCTAAAATGTATGCTTCAAAGTGATAAGAATGGAATTGATATTTTGTGTGGTATTGCACACATTGTGGATTCGAATGTGATGCCTATGAAGAGTTGTGCTGAAAATTTGGGTTATACACAACCTCCTACTCAAGTCAATCATTCTATTCCTTTGATGACTTCTATTGCTAGCGTACCTACCTTTACATCAAACATAATGGCTACTTCTACACAAGACATTCCTCCTATGATCACTAGTCATGGGGGCAACCCTTCTTCTTGAATTAACCCTCTTCCTTCATTTAATCCGACTTCTTCATTCATTCCTTCAATGAGTGTCCCTATTATATCTCCACAAATGAACATGACGCAAGGGGGCAATTCGTTTAACCATTCCATTCCTCCTTGTAGTGTTCCTCCTGTCCAATCATCTCCTATGACTAATTATCATAGAGTCCCACCACCTTACTCTTTACCTTCTTTCAATAACATAACACCTCCATCTCAATCTAACACATCTAATATGAATTCTTCGACTGAAGCGACCATTAACAATCTTGCACAAACTGTCTCTTCTTTACAGCAACAAATTGCCTCTATGAATCAATCTAAGTTTAGTGTGCCCACATTTGATGTTGCGAGCCCACTTTCTCTTGACATTGTTCGAGCTATTCCCCCTAAACATGTTGAAATCCCGCATTTGGAGCTTTATAATGGTAAAGGTGATCCTCTAACACATGTTAAGACTTTTCAAACAATCTGTACTGATTTTGCTTATGACCAAAGGTTGCTTGCAAAATTGTTTACTAGAACATTAAGAGACAAAGCCCTACAATGGTATTGCTCGTTGCCTTCTTATTCTATTACTTCTTTCGAACAACTTGCAAATGCTTTCATTCAACAATTTCAAAACAATATAAGTCCTAAAGTTACTTTGATTGATTTAATGCATTGTAAACAAGGTGTTAAAGAAAAAGTGACTGATTTCATTGGTAGATATAAGCATTTGTATGCTCAAATTTCCTTTCCAGTGCCTGACAATGATATTCAAAGAATCTTTATTTCTAATTTACAAAAAGATATTCGAGACAAACTTCTGTTTTCTGAGTTTACTTCTTTCCAACAGTTGTGTGCAACTCTTCACAATTATCAACTGACTGTGAGTCAAATGGAACAATCACATCCTATGGCTCCGAGTGATAAGGGTGATAGTAGTCAACAACCATTTGGGAAGTTTAAACCGAACAAAGAGTCCATTAAATTCAATGAAAACATCATCAACAACAATGTGAATGCAGCATCAGGTGTGCCTCCTATTTCTAAATTTTTCAAGAAAGAAAGAAAGTATACTCCTTTGAATGAATCATTGCATAGTATTATGAATAAGTTATTGGAACAAAATGTGCTTACTCTTCCTCCTATAAGGCAAATTGATCCTGCAAAGATTACTTCACCTTATTTTGATAACAAAGCTTTTTGTCAATTTCATCGTCAGCCTGGGCATGATACTGAAAAATGTTTTTCTTTAAAGGGTAAAATTCAAGATTTGATTGATAATAATACTATTTCTATTTCTGGAGTGAATGATAAAGGCAATACATCTGTAGCTCCTCCTAATCAAAATCTTCAGATTTTCACTGATCCATTACCTTCTCATACCTCTAATGCGATTGAGACTAATGATTCCTCTCTTTCATCTGATGGTCTTGTGTCTATGACTCCGAATGTGATTAACTTTGTAGAGCAGCAAGAAAACCCTAAAGAACCTTCCATCACATTTGATTCCAGTGAAACCATTAGGGCACCTGATGGTCCTTTATACATAGTTGCAAAAGTCAAGAATACACCTTGCCATGGAGTGCTTATTGATCCTTCGTGCATGGTTAATGTTATTACTGAAGAATTTCTTTTTACTTTGCAATTGAATCAAGTGATATATGACAAAACAGATGTGATTGTGAAAATATTTGATGCATTTTCTTCTCCTGCAATTGGATCTATTACATTGCCTATTGAGGTCCATAACAAATCCCTTGATGTGAACTTTGCTATTATTCCATCTTCCGAACAATTTCGTGTGAAGCTTGGCTATCCTTGGCTATCTTCCATGAAAGCTATTGCTTCTCCTATTCATAAGTGTTTGAAATTTCCCCATAATGGTGAAATTGTTACTGTCAATCATAGTCTCTTTAAACCAGCTGAAAGAACTTCTAGCGTTCCTATTGATTACTTTTGGCCTAAACAATTCCAATCTCTTCCTCCGCGAAGTGATCATCTTTTCAAATCTTATCAAAAGTGGAAAACAAATATGATCCTATCTCTAAGTGAACCTAGAACACCTAAACTTGATATTCCTATCATTCTTGAGAAGGAAGTTCTTCCTTTGAAAGATAAAACTAATGTCTTTCCTCAAGAAGATTCCCAACCCGTTCCCATGGATGTGATTATGTCTATGCCTAATAAACCTTCTAAGAGTAGACCTATACCTCCTCGTCATGATGGACTTGGTCTCCTTCCAAAACCAAATATTCCTCCTTTGTATGGAGCAGTCCCTCCTCCTTCTTTTTATAGAGAGAAGAGACCTTCTTCTTCTCCTATTATCCAGCCTAAGAGACCACAACCTAAACACCCAAGTGATAAGGATGAGAACATTCCTCCTCCTCAATCTTCTCATTTCTTATGTGTATCACTACGTTAAAACAATCACCCCCGTTGAGGCGTGTGTGATCGCTTTAACGTAGGGGGGCATACACCCTGTCTATCCCTTCAGGATACATGAAAATTTCTTGGAGAACTCAGCTTTGCCTTGAAAATTTTTGGTATTTCTCTTGCATGACTCATAGTGAGGGAACCTTACTACTGACAGTCATGGTTCTCCCTCGTGATCTTCCCTTTTACTTTGTCAATCGAAGTCGTAAGATTCTTAGTCCACTGGGGGCTTGGTGTGTCTTGCCTCCTTGACGTGGTGAAAGTCTTTCAATATTGTTTCCTTGTACTTTACTAGAAGTATGAGCATACATACTCCCGCTAAAGTGGGGGCTAAATGTAGCGTCCTAAAATTGTGACACTTGCAAATTTGACTGCATTTCGGTCTTCACGATGGCGACGCAACATGGAACCTGAATGGAGACCCCGAAACTTGCTCATGACATCAAAAACTGCATTTTCTTGCACCCTGGCCTGAACCTCCTTTGCACCCTGCTGTCTCGGGAGGTGGGATCAGAGTGCCCAGCGCCCTGGTCCCTAGGTCCTATTTTGGGCCCGGTCTCTTTTGGACTTCGGGTCTTTATGTTTGCAAATTGGAAAATTGTCTTTCCTGCTCGGCCTAAGGTCGGGAAAATCAGTCTATCAGCCCTAATTGACAAGTATATAAACTACATTTTCCTCTTTCATTCGACATGATGGAAAAAGTGTGGAAATTATACTCAAGCATTCAAGCATTCAAGCATTCCTTCAAGCAATTGATCATTTCAAGTCTCCATTCAAGGCTAAGTGTTGCATTCAAGACAAGGATTCAACCATTGAAGAGGAGATCACTTACTACATACTACTACAACATACAACATACAACATCTATGCCTTCACACATAAGGATACAAACATCCTTACAACAAGGTATTAGTACTTGTTTTACATTACAGACATTTACATTTACAGCATTGCTCATTTCTTGGTTAATTCCAAAACCGGGGTTTGACCTAAAGGCAAACCCCTAATCCCTAAACCCCCAATCGTCTTCGCTTTTCTGTGTGTAGGTTGTAGGTACGCGGCTGAAATTGAAGATCTGGAATCCTTGTGCAGAGACGAACAGATCCCCCTTCGTTTCGCGGATTTTTCGGAGGACCGTGGCGCTCGGGCGCCATCGTCCCGACAACTTTTGCTCAAATTTGTAGGACAGCGTCGTATTGACATTTTACTGCTAATTCCAGGTCCGCAGCTTCATCCTATATCCCTATCTCAGTTTATAAGTGAATCTTTCTCACTTTCTATGCATTCCTAGCTTAATTCTTCTATCAACATTCTTTACAAAAGAGGGTAGCCTTGCTTTCTTAACCCTTGAAACACATTTAGCATCCAATCTTGCATGGTGTGGGATTGGATCTTGTGGGTTTCAGCCCCTCTTTTGAATGTAAAGTCTCTCCCCTAAGTGAAAACCATCAACCCTAGTGAATCTCCCTTCTCTCTCCTTGGAGTTGGAAGAGGGGAGAGCAACTAGGGTTCGATCGCAATTTTCCGCTTTACAGAGGATACACAAGGATCTACTCCTCGGGTAAAAAATATTGTTCCAGCTATCGTACCCCTATAGGTTTCTACTTCCGAGTCTATACCTTTTGGTTCCACAATCTCATATACTCTAGTAGATACTAGTGTGGCTATCCATACTATTCCATCTTCTACCGCAAGTGAGTTGCCCTTAGATACTCCACTATGCTTGATGACTTTGACAAGTTCATGTCAAAAACAACACATAATCCAAATGCTTCCACTATAGAGGTTTCACCTATGGTTGTGACTCCCACTCCACCTATTGTAACAACTGCCATACATGGACAAGAAAATCCATCTCAAATAATGGTTGTAGGGGCCGAAGATGATTCTTCCTTACCACCTTGGTTACTCTCAAATAGTCCTAAGATGAAGAAACAAGCCATCTCTCCAAATGAATTAGACTTTAGCAAGTTGGTTCCAGTAAAGCCCAAGACTACAAAGAAGGCTAAAACTCTTTCTCAAGTCAAGGTGGAAAAGTCTAAGAACAAGTATGTTGAGATTGTTGTACCTCCTCCAGACACAAACATTGATAAAATTCAGCCTACATATTATGTTATCAATAGGATTAAGTTGGGAAAACAAACTCATTAAGGTACTATAGAAGATGCCCAGTCTGCTTTTGATACCCTTGTATCCATATATAACAAAGAGAAGATCAAGAAAAGCAAACTTAAGGAACAAGTGGATCAACTCACTATGGTGCTGACAAAAATATCAAAGTCTTCAAAAATAATTGAGCTACTAAATTCATTAGTTGATGAACGAGTGAAAAATCAAGCAAAATGGGCCACTTCAAAAAGAAGTGTAGTTATCAAATGAATGGATAGAATGCCAAGTTAGGGAACACGGTCACATTGATTAATAATCTGGAAAGTGTAAAGTTTGAAGTAGACAAACACTAGATCTTCTCTTACAAGAATTAGAAGCACGGGAAAAGAAATTTGATACTTGGTTGAAGCTAAAAGACTTTGATTTATAGATCCTAGTTAACAATAAAGTTCTTCCCACCCACAATACGTACATTGAGCAACTGGAGGCACTAGAACATCAAATGAATATCCTAGAGCTACTCATCAAAGATTTTTGGAAAGCATAGAAGGAGTGTAGATAAGAAGGAAATTGTAAGGAAAACATCAGAGTTTCCATGTACACTCCTAGATGAAAATCAAGCGATTCTTTGAATGTAGATGCAATCATCAAGGAATCCAATTTACTTGTCAGTAGAGAAGTTGATAAGGAGGATTTTTCCATATCCTAAATTGATAAAATAGCAAATCTACAAGTCATTCTGGATAACTTAGGATCTCTCCTGAAGAAACAAAAAAAATGTTATATTTGTTTGGGAGATTTGATTACCTGGGTTAAGGTCATCACCAACCATACTCAAGGTCTTGATGAATCCCAGATGAAGATCGCTCTGCAGAAATTTCAAGAATTATTGAAGCGAGACTAGAATGAACAAGAAGTGTCATAGGACACTAATTTAATTTTGTGCTTTATATGATACTAGTTTCTTAAGTGGAAAGGCAGTAAGAAGGCACCCTCCCCTTTGTGAGGAGATATTTAATCACACACACCGTGGTTGAAACTCATGTTTTGTAAACCTTTCTAGTTTACAAAATTTTCAACCAACATTTTTTGGCGACTCTGCTGCAAATATGAGCATGCAACCAAGCACTCAACGCTTTGGTTGAACAATATCTTCTCCTTATCATTGATATATTTTATTGTTGATCTATATTACTTCAACAAAATGGAGTTACACACGAGAAAGGATAATTCAAGGTATTATTGATCCTACATTTGAAATTTTGCAAAAGCATCACTTGGATTTTCTTCTTGCTAGATCATAGTCTCCTCTCCAATGTACTAGACATTTTCCACCGATTACTTCAAGGTCTCCTATACCCAGTGAAGTCTCTAGTATTATCATACCTTTAGTTTTACCACAAGTTCAAGGGTTTACCATTCCACCCTTCCAACCAGTAATCATGGCTACTCTAGGTGGTCAAGGTGCTCACAGTCCTTGGGGGCAAAGCTTTGGCCCTCTCAACTCAACTCCACCCCTACACCCACTTTTGCAAGGTTCACAAAAGAACATTACAAAATTTTATGGGGATGGAAAGAAACATTCAAATGATCATATTGTTGCATTTGATATCGCATGAGATATCCTTGGTGTGTAACATGAAAATGTTTCAGTGAGGCTCTTCTTTGAAACATTACAAGGTATTGTAGCAGATTGGTTCTACCATTTGGCACCACAAACTATCACTAACTAGGATACCTTGAAGACCCAATTTGAAGTGATATTTCAGCTAGCAAAGGATTCTCATGCTCTTTTGGCTCAACTCACTTAGATGAGAAAATAACTGCATGAGCCCATGCAGGATTTCTGTACCAAGTTCAATAAGCTAAAGAACCAGATTCTGACTACTACTCAACCAACTCCAAAAAATATCAAGTGTTTCTTTGTCAATGTTATTGGCATTAGATTGTCATTGATGCCAATGGTTGAGAAGATGCACTAGACAAAGATGCAGGATGATGAGTGTCCCAGAGTGAGGATCAAATTGGTTGAGATAGTGTTGTCTCATGTTGGCACGGTTGAGCAGATTTTTGTGTATGTGTACAAAAACAAGCATGAGTTTGTGTTTAGTCAAAGGCCATCGAGAAGATAAAGAATACAATTGGGTTTGCTATTGAAATTGCAGTTGGATAGAGGCCAAAGACAATAGAGTTGGTAAGGCACTAGGCGAGTAGGCTTGACTTAGAAAAAATATTGTTGTAGTAATCTATAATACATAGTGTTAAGCTACACACTGTTGGAGGGATAGAGTAACACATGGTCTTTATCGCTATCATTGTTTCATGGGTCAATAGACTGAGTTGACCAAGGTAGCTACAAAACTGTGATAGAAGAAGCACACAACACACAAAGAGTTCTATTATTGTTTCACAGGTCAACGGACTGCATTGACCAACGTTGTTGTGAAACTGTGGCAAGAGAAGCACATAACACACACAAAGTATTATCGTTGTTTCACGGTTCAATAGATTGCATTGAGGAAGGTAGCTGTGAAACCATGATAAGAGAATCATATAACAAGTAGAGAGTGTCATTGCTATTTCGCAGGTCAACATTTTGTGTTCACAAAGGTGGTTGCGAAATCATGAAAAGTGCATAACCCTCAATGTTAGTCAGACTACAGGAAACACCAGCTCAACACTTCGCTCGTGAATCCAATGTGGATTCCTCCTACACATAGACCATTTGTGAGCATAGGGATATAATGTTGGGTCTCACCATCCACTGTGTTGCTAAATGAGTTATGAGGGTTAGGTGGACAAATATTTGTTGATAAGTCTATGTAACTAAAAAGGACATGCTTACCAAAGAAAATTTTCCAGTCTACACAGTGATGCTCTGCAAAATGGGGTTAAATGTTTAGACAAGAACCTGTGGTCATATAACACAAGAAAACACAAGAAACAAAGAAGAGTTAGTGTTAATCAACTAAAAACTAGTCTAAGCAGGTATACCAAGAGAGACACTAAAAACCAAGTAAAACATTTAACTATGAATATAAATGCAAGAAGACATCTCCAAATGTCTTCTACCATGCTCATAGCTCCTCCTCCCTTGTTCCTCTCCTCTCCAAGTTCCAAATTAGTGTAGCTCTCAATAGCTTTTTGCACTATGGATGCCTTATGGAGGTTCACGATTGAATAATGATTAATCTAATGCTATGCAAGTGTGAACAAAAGCTAAAATAAGAGATTATCTAATTAGTTAGTGTTGATTTTAAACCAAAAGAGTGAATATGATTGATTTATACTAAATGCTCTCTAAAAATGACTATAATGTAAATGCATACAAGTTTTTAGGATTATGAGTATGAATGCTAAAATGATTGAGGATTGAGAATGCTTGAGGATTTGAAAATGAGGAATGTGAGCTCTATTTATAGATAAAATGGAGCAATGGATGGTTGAGATTGAGTAATATCAATAAGGGTCAGGATTGAATGGTATTCAATCCATGTGAGGAATTTCAACCCAATCTCAGGATGACAAGTGTCAACATGAGATGAGTTGAGAGGAGAGGGAATAAGCATTAAATGCTTGACATGACCTGAGAGTTAACTTGGGAGTTAAGGTTAAGGTTGGGTTGAGTGAATAAATTCATTATCCAAAGAATAATGTTGTTATCCAATGGATAAACTCTTGTGCAAGAGTTAGTAAGGATAACCATGGTCAAAGCAATAAATGCTTGAGGAGACACATGGGTCACATGAGGGTTGAGTTAGGGGTTAAAGTCCTTAACCATGGGTGCAAGTGGATTTAACCATAAATGGTTATGTAAGAGCCATTAATGGTCATGTAAGAGCCATTAGTGGTTTGGAAGACTCTAGAGGTTAAATTGTTGAACACACAAAGCATTTAATGCTTTTCAAAGACTTTGAAGTCTTTGAGAAGTGACTCCAAGTTGCTTAGGAATGTGACAATATTTAGGGGATGGATTAGGCTAATTAGAAAGGGGTTTAGAAGAATCTAGAAGGGGATTAGGATTGCAAGTGGGTTTGGTGGGTGAGAGAAAATAGGATTTTTATTAAAATAAAATTCATTTATTTCAACAAATAGGTGCAAGTTGCATTTTTAGAAGAATGAAAGTGGGGGGGTTTAATGATTTAAATAAATGTTTTATTTAATTTATTTAAAAGAGGAAAGGGGATTAAATTGAATAAATGAGATTTATTCATTTAATTGATTGTGATTTTGGTTTTTAATGAATTAATTAAATAAATTGAATAATTTATTTAATTAATAGGACAATGTTTTGAAGATGAATTAATTAAATATTAATTTAATTAATTGATGGCTAGTGGATTTTTAATCAAATAAATAGAAAATATTCATTTAATTAAAATGGACAGATTTATGTGACTACATTTGCCCCTCTTTGAGACGGTGCAGTTTATTGCATCGTTTCAAAGAAAGAAAAATAAGTGTGAAGAAATATGCCCCATAAAATATTAATTTAATGGGTGGTATGCCCCCTGTAGAGATGGGCCGAAAAATTGTGAAAAATTGGGCGATCTTTCGAAAAAGAATGAAAATTGGCGGGGTGATAGAAGAGAAGATTTTAGTAATACTAGTGAAAAAATAGAAGAAATCGGAGATAAAATGAAGAAATGGGAGGCTCTAGAAGTTCATGGGGACCACGAC
Source organism: Cryptomeria japonica (assembly GCF_030272615.1). Lineage (NCBI taxonomy): Eukaryota > Viridiplantae > Streptophyta > Pinopsida > Cupressales > Cupressaceae > Cryptomeria > Cryptomeria japonica. Next base: position 395,986,447 of record NC_081415.1, read on the forward strand.
AATGAGCGAGGGAAAATTAGGGTTACGACGAAGGGTATATATGGGGAGGAAGGGGTGAAAACAAGCTCATTTGCATTCACATCCATAGTGAAATTTGAGCTCTGATAGTGACCTTTTGGAATAGCAAGCAGTAGTCAGGATGCTGGTTCCTATAGAAGATCATCGATTAGAGCGAGTCCATCGATTCCAGTGGCCAGACGACTACGGACTAGCGGTATGTGAATTTGAATTTTTGAATTTTATGCATTTTTGATAGGTTTTGTGCTTGGTCCAAGTTGAGTCAACACAATAGCGCTAAAACTGTGTTTTGGTGTTGTTGTCAACTAATTTAGCGCTTTTGTGCCACTATGGTGCTTTTGTATAGTCATTTTAGCGCTTGTGTCAAGTGTAGCGCTATTGTATAGCTAATTTAGCGCTATTGAGTTTTTAGCGTTATTGAGTAGTTGATTAAGCGCTTTTGCTGTGAAGTGGCGCTATTGTATAGTTGATGTAGCGTTATTGTTGGTTTAGTGCTATTGACTAGTTGATTTAGCGCTTGTGCTGTGAGCATATTAGCGCTATTGTGTGCAGAATAGAGCTTTTGTTAGGAAGGTAGATGCCCCAGTATTTTTGAAAAAGAATCTTTTGATGCCAATGATGGATGGATGGAGATGTGAGTTGAGAGTTGTTTTGAACCATAGCAGCCCTGATGAGACTTAGGTCATTGGGATAAATGTCTGTTGTAGTCTAGGTGTGCCATGATTGCTTACCTATCAAGACCCGAAGACACTTGATCAAAGTATCTGTTGATAGTCTAGGTTTAAACTTAAGAAAGTTTGAAACAAAACAACTGATGATGATGGTTTATGCATGTGTGTAGGAGGAGCTTCACATCTTATAGATGCGCGAGAGGCATCCCACCACACAGGTGTTGTGGGATTGTTTGATAGAGGCCGAGGTGGATTGCATTGCAACGTCTGGCCTATACTATGTTATGTATATGCCTGTGATTCAGATGAATCGTGGGTTGATCACAACATTGGCAGAGCGATGGCATAGTGAGACATGCACATTTCACTTGGCACAGGGGGAGATGACAATTACACTAGAGGATGTATGGCGCATCCTGCACATTCCCATTCGAGGAGAGCTAGAGACATATGACCGAGCTTGGGGGACAACAGCAGTGCAAATATTCTTTGATGATGATGTCTTCATTGATGATGGGTCGATAGCCTGAGAGGATATAGCTGCCTTGTATGAGTCATTACCATCAGTGCTATTAGGGATTGTTGGGGGACTGCTATGTCCAGATCGACGATCGCATGGACTTGCCATTGGTCGGGGTCAGGTGATCGAGCAGATGATGACAGATGGGACCCGTTTTGCATGGGGACCGTGCGTGCTATCACACCTATATTGAGAGCTACATGAGGTAGTATACTGAGAGGTGGGCTCATTGGGAGTGGGGATCACTCTATTGTATATTTGGGTATGGGAGCACTTACCAGTTACCCGACCAGTTAGTCTGAGATTCTGAGCAGTGGACCAGCCATATGTATACATGTATGGAGGTATGATCAGTCAACCCTACCTGGGGAAGTTAGAGTGGTAGCGACGAGCACTAGACGATTTGGATACAGTGATCTGCAAGCCGTATATTGAGTGCGAGCTATGGGAGGATGATGCAGAGGCGTTGCTGTATGTGTTTATGACACGATACCTCATTCATAGGACAACCTACAATGTGGAGAGATAGCTTCCAAGTAGAGTTTTGAGATAGTTTGGGCAGAGGCAGGGATTGCCTAGTGGATCGGGAGAGTATGCACGGGTGGTACAAGAGAGGTTCCTATGGGGACTAGTGTTACCTTATGATCAAGCTTTGGTAGAGTTCCGCACGCTACAGGAGAGACCATGGTAGATGAGGTCAGGGGTGGTAGATGCCAAGGTGTCAAATGAGTACACTCAGTACATTGCAGCACATCCGAATCCTCAGATATCCGATCCAGCGGAGCTGATTCCATCCTTTGAGGAGGAGAGGAGGTCACATAGCTGGATGAGGGAGAGAAGATGGTGGTGGTGGGGATGGAGGAGGTGGTGATGGAGGAGGAGGAGGAGGAGGAGGGGGTGGGAGTTTTGGAGGATGTGGGGGTGGTGGACGATTACAATAGAGAGGGAGAGGTGGGCATCCATTGCGGCTCTCGCAGGGACATTTGATGTAGGGAGGCCTGAGATTAGGTGGCAGGGTTGCAGGGGAGGGACAGGTACCTATGGAGATAGGGGATGGAGCTACTGGAGAGGGAGCCACTGGAGAGACACCTATGGATACAGGGGAGGGAGCAATAGGTGGTGGAGATCTGCGGGATCATATTATATTATTTTTGAAGACTTGGCTCGACGATATGGAGGTGGAGGTGGCAGCTAGAAATGTGCAGTTATTTGCACGAGAGTTAGAGCTGACTGTAGTGCTGCGGGAGAGAGATCAGGTCATGGAGAGATTTGTAGAGTTGCAGGAGAGAGTACGGGTGGGAGTAGGAGCACAAGGTCCTACTGAGGAGGCGACGAGGGAGATGCGGCGAGCACAGGCGAAGATAGATTATTGGCGGGGGTTATATGAGCAGGTGGTGCCAGCTAGTCAGCAAGCACTTAGCTATTCCCAGATGCGGCAGGCAAGATCAGAGCAATCTCAGAGGATGCAGAGCAGTGGTGGTGTGATGGGTCCTCCATAGAGAGATAGATCAGGTGGTGCGGGGGATAGTGGGGGAGCAGGTGGTGATGGTGTTGCAGGTGGTGATGGTGGTCTAGGTGGTGATGGTGGTACAACATCCGGTCAGAGTGGCATTTGAGAGGGCATTCTTGTATGATTTTATATTGTTATTTTGGACTATTTCTTGGATGGCTCTTGGTAGCCGATATTTTGGACTTCATTGTACTCTGATACATGTATGTTTTTGTCGATATGATAGGATATATGAGGAGATCCCATATTGTGTGATGATATGCATTTTGATGATATGTATGGATGTTATCCAGGATGATGATCTTACGATTTATGCTTAGATGGATACTTATACTTTGCTAGATGTATGTGTTTATGAGATGATTCCTATATGCATGTTTTATGATTTGATTTATTTATGATGTCTATATACATGAGTTAGGAATGTGATGCTAATATGTGGATGCAGGATATATATGTGCATGATTTGTTGGTGAAATGCTTTATGTATATAATGCCATGATGACGATGAACATGATATTTAATGATGAGATAAATAGTATCTTGTACTTTATGTCGATACGATGATGAGATAATGATATGCAATGATGTTCGATTATATTGAAAATATAATGAATGACTGATTTATGTAAATGCATCTAGATGGGTTTTAGATGAATGTATATGTAAAATGTATAAACCAAATGTTTGAAAAAAATGGTTTTGTGTGTTATGATCCAAATGTTGATAACATATAGCTAAGTGAAAATGATAATGTAACGATAATGCAACTCATGGGTAATGAATAACTGCACCTTAATGCAATTAAAAAGAGAATGAATGCATTTTAATGAATCCTAAATGAAATAAAATGAATAAGTATAAAAACATACTAGATGTATAGATGAATGCACTTAACTAATGGATAGATATATAAATGTATGCAACTAGGGGAATCTAAACAAATGCATGGTAAACAAGTTTTTAAATGATGGTAAATGATGATCGGTAAATGACACTAAATGAATGCATAGTAATGGCTAATAATGGTAGTAAATGCAATGATGAGGAATTTATCATACAAATGAATCTAAATGTCATGATTTGTGCAATGATGAAGTTATATAATGATGTTAATGTAAATAAATGACAATGAACTATATGTATTTAAATGCAACTAAATGTAATGAAACGATGATATGCTCATGATAGATGAATGCAAGGTTATGTAGACTTTGCATGATGCACTGATGATGTATCAGAGAAATCTATTGTGATTGTATCCAAGACCAACTCATTTTCACATAACTTCTCATATTAACTTTGTTCACACTTGCATTCAAAACAATGCATATGAATAATGAATGATTTAATGGATGGGTGATATGCAACAAAATGCAATATAAACAGATGAGATGGAATGAAGATCCATAGTGCTTTTATTTTCATCATTGAGCATGGTAATATCGAACTTGGATGAGGCAGTAGGAACCAAGGATGGAGCATTGTACCTACAAACAAACAGCGTAAGTAAAGGATAAAGAATATGGACCCTCCATAATGGTTCATGCTCACATGGTCGAGGTATACACTGTAGTCAGCAAGCCATAGTGATCCATGACTGCATTTTGCATATGATCACGTAGCTTAGTGAACTTCCCACGTAGACACCATTAGTACATGCCCCAAAACTTCATTGGAATAATGCGCAGAAGGCATACAAATAATACCTAGGAACCATCCCGACTACTCTAATCACTTGTGGATATCTCGGAGTAGCATAGGAACTTGATATAAATGAATAAATAACTAACAAACCGACCAAGTACTTGATAGATTAAACATAATTTTCTTGTCAAAGAAAATGTCATCTTGTCTTTGTTTTGGTAAGGAAGGATGCATCCTTGTGAAGACAGTTTGTGTGTTGACGTTGATTGTTTGGTTGATGTGATAAGTGGTCATCGTTTTGAGTATTTCACAATGTTTGTTTGGTATCTGCTTGGATGCGTATGTACAAAAGCATTGCCAAGTTTTTTTTTTTGATTAATTTTTTATGTTTTCAAAATGTTTTTGGATTTTGTGAGATAGTTTTCCAATGTTTTTGGTATTGTGATGATTGTTTTGAATGTTTTTGGATTTTGTGAGATAGTTTTTAATGAAGAACTCAATGAATCACAAGTAATGCAAAATCCACTTCTATCAATAGGTTATAGGGCATTGCCCCCAATTTTAGACATGACTATGAAAAAGCGGGATGCAAGACGCATGAAATACTATCCTTGATTGCAGATCAATAACAAGCCATGGTTTGGACAGATGGATGAATGGATGAAATGAATGTGATCACAACAAGTCTGAAAGACAATGGAGCCATAGCCTTTACAAGTGGCACCTATTTTCCAGGTTTTCACCATCGCACTTACCAAAGGTCCCACCAAAGTGGTTGTTCACCATTTGGATGCGTGAGTTTTCTTTACTATTTTGATGTTTTTGTATTTTCTTCAAGACATTTTTCTGAATGTTTTTGGTGTTTTTCTGATATGTATGGGAGCCTGAAGCTCTGTGCAACTTATGTATAAAACTGTTTGAGGTGCATGTTGTTGATCTGATCTGCTAGCGGTTCTCCTTCTGAAGTAGCCAACTGATATGCCCCGGACCCAAAGACATCAGTGATAACATATGGACCCAGCCAATTTGATTCAAAATTTCCTTGATGTTCTCTATTGGGTTGGTTACGAGGATTCTCTCAAAGAACAAGATCACCTACCTCAAATGTGTGAGGTCTAACTTGATGATTATAGCTTCTGCTCATGCGCTATTGATAAGCTTTGAGGTGATTGTATGCAGCTTGTCATTTCTCATCAAGTAGCTCTAAGTCTTGAAGACGTGATACCCTGTATGCTTCATCATCTATGAGATGATGCAAGGAAACCCGTAGTGATGGTATCTCAACCTGAATAAGAAGAATGGCTTTTGCTCCATAGACCAGTGAGTAGGGAGTTGCGCCTGTAGGGGTTCGAATGGTAGCTCGATACGCCCATACTGTTGGATTTAATTGAACATGCCAGTTATGGCCGGCATCATTGACTGTCTTCTTGAGGATTCTCAATATGTTCTTGTTTGATGCTTTAGCCTGACCATTTCCTTGTGGGTAATAGGGAGTGGAAAAGCGGTGTTGGATGTGAAACTTCCCAATGAGCTCACAGACATCCTGATTTTTGAAAGGAAGATCGTTATCCGTGATGATGGACATGGGTACACCATACCGAAAAATGATGTAATTAAGGATGAATGAGGCAATCTGCTTGCCAGTGTCTTGGGTAAGTGGAACAACTTTGATCCACTTTGTGAAGTATTCAGTAGTGGTAATGATGAATTTGTGGCCGTTGGATGAAGATGGATGAATCTTACCCACAAGGTCAAGTCCCCATTGACAAAAAGGCCATGGTGTTGTGATTGGTTGCAATTCCTGTGCTGGTGCATGTATCAGGTCTCCATGAACTTGGTATTTCTTGCATTTTCTGACAAAATAATAGGAGTCTTTTTCCATGGACGACCAATAGTATCCAGTGTGTATGATCTTCTTAGCTAGTGAAGGACCACTTGCATGAGTTCCACAAATTCCTTCATGTACCTCTTCCAAGGCCTTTGTTATCTCATCCTATTCCAGACATCGAAGGAGAGTACCATCAAAACTGTGTTGGTATAGGGTTTCAGAAATAATGGTATATCAAGCGGTTTGGCGAACGAAGGTTTTACGTTGGTTATTCGATTGGTTAGGAGGAAGTGTGTGATCACAGAGGTAGGTGTAGAACTCACCATACCATGGGGATTCAGAACTGACAAGGTGACATATCATCTCGAACTCGAGGATATCATAAGCGGGAATCCAAAGCTGTTCTACCAAGAACTCGTAGCATGTTGAATTCTGAGGAAGATCTAGGAGAGATGCAATGGTAGCCATAACGTTAGCAGCTCAATTATGATCTCTAGGTATCTGCTCAAGGTGATAGTAGTAAATGATGCTTTTAAATTGTCCACCATTTGCTTGTATGACTGGAGTTTGTCATCCTTGGTCTAATATTCATCTGTTACTTGTCTAATGATCAGTTGGGAGTCGCCATATATCTGTAACTCAATCAATTTCCATTGTATGGATAGTCTAAGTCCTATGATCAAGGCCTCATATTCTGCTATGTTGTTTGTGCATGGAAATGTGAGCCTGTAAGACTTCAAAATGTTGTCACCTTGAGGTGTGATAAATAGAATGCCTGGCCCCGAGCCATGCCTAGTGTATGAACCATCAAAGTATAGTTTCCATGGTTGTGCTATTGTGATCATGAATATCTCTTCATTTGGAAAATTGGAAATGAGAGGATGATCACCTATAAGAGGTGCATCGGCCAACTGATCTGCAATAACTTGACCCTTGATAGCCTTACGGTCCACATACTCGATGTCAAATTCACTTAGAATCATCACCCATTTGGCCAAGCGGACAGTCAATGTTGCTTTGCTGAGTAAGTACTTTAGTGGATCGATCTTTGCAATGAGTTGTACTTTATGTGTTAACAAATAGTGCCTTAGTTTAGTAGCTGCCAAGATTACTACTAGGCAAGCTCGCTCAATAGGTGTGTAATTGAGTTCATAGCCAACCAGTGTGCGAGAGATGTAGTAAATAACATACTCTTTCCCTTCTGCATTGTGTTGATCCAGTAGCACTCCTAATGTTGTATTTGTTGCTGAGATATAGAGTAATAAAGGCTTACTCAAATTTGGTGGGATCAACAATGATGTATTCATGAGATAGTCTTTAAGCATCTGGAATGCTTGCTAGCATCAGGTATCCCATTGAAAGCGGATGATTTTGTGTAATAGGTGTGTAAAGGGGTGACACTTATCTGCTAGTTGTGCAATGAATCTTTGGATGGATTGTAGCTACCCTTGTAATGTTCTTAGCTGACTGATATTCTTGGGTGGTGGCATGTCCAAGATTGCTTTGACCTTTGCAGGATTGACCTCAATGCCTTTTCTTGAGACAATGTATCCTAGAAGCTTCCCTGAGGTTACTCCAAAGACACATTTCTTTGGGTTGAGTCAAACCTAATATTGTTCCAGTTTGTCAAAGATTTTCTCTAATATTTCCAAATGACCTTCTCTTGTTAGTGATTTTTCTAGTAAGTCATCAACATAATCTTCCATTATAGTATGCATCATGTCATGGAAGACGGTGGTCATTGCTCTTTGATAGGTCACTCCTACATTATTTAGACTGAAAGGCATTACATTCCAGTAGTATTTTCCCCATGGACGTGAAGGTCATCTTATGTTGATCTTCTAGTGCAATCTTTATCTGATTGTACCCTGAAAAGCCATCCATGAGTAAAAGCATGGCATGTCCTACTGTTAGGTCCACTATTATGTTGATGTTGGGTAGGGGAAGTCATCTTTAGGACATGCTTTGTTCAGATCTCTGAGTTAGTGCAAATACATATGCCCCCATTTGGTTTGCCAATAGGTACAATATTGGATATCCATTCTACATAATCAATTGGTCTAATAAAACCAACATCTAGGAGTTTCTTAAGTTCTGCTTTGACTAGTACTGCAATCTGAGGATGCATCTTGCGAAGCTTCTATTTGATAGGCTTGGCTCCTTCTGTTATGGTGAGGTGATGCATGACTAAATCAGGATCAAGAATAGGCATGTCTACATATGACCATGCAAAGTTGATTTGATGCTTCTGGAAGATTTCAACAAACTTAGGTTGTTCTTCTGGAGTTAAAAGAGATGCCAGATGTATGTGGTGAGGAGTTTCAGAAGTCCCCACATTGTATTCTTTTGTCTCTTCAATAAGGATTATTGATCATTCTTGCTATGTACTAGAGGGAAGGATGTCAAACCTTTCATCCTCTGACACCTTAGAGAGGTTTTCACCATTGGATACGCTCTTTCTTTTTACTTTTTTGGGATCAAATAGTGCCACAGTGTGGTTTTCACTAAAAGATCCATGTTTTATTGTTATATTTTTGTAGCTGAAAGGTTTGGCATCCGCCCCGAAGTATGTTGCGCTATTAAGTTCAATGGCGAATCCATCTTTGTGATCCCCACTTGGTATGTTATCTAATAGTTCCAAAAAGTCAATGATCGCCTCATCATTTTGGAAGTGGTCAAGGAATGGGGGATTAGGTTGGTTCCATTCGATGAGTTCAGGATGGATAATGGGCATTACCTCATCGATTAGGTTCAGTTTGTTAGATGTGTCAGTGAGGGTTAAGATGTTGTGGTGAAGGTTGTTGATGGTACTCTCCCTATCAGAATCAGGCATAGGATGTGACGTAGGGTATGTGGAAGATGTTTCCAGTTCAGGAACCCAAGAGGTCTTTATCTATGCTTCTCCGTAAATAGGGATGTCTTTGTGAGATGGAGGTAGTGATGCATCTTCCTCATCTGAAGTATTAAGCTAGATGAAACCAAATTCCCACTCATGTGAGCTAGTCTTTGAGTCACTTTCCAGTATCCGATTACTATACCATACTGGGATATCCTTTGAGTTAAACACTACGGGTGTGATTGGTTGATGTACCATTGTATATGAAATGATCAGTGCTGCAGGAAGAATTATGGGAATCAATGAATCTGATATGGGGAGTATTGGTAGTGTTGAATTTGTTGCTTCTGTTGGAATCGTCGGTTTTGTCGATACTACTGGGGGTTCTGATAGTGATAATGGTGTTGTTGATGTGGTTGTTGTGTTTGATAGGATTGCTAGTTCGATTGGTGGGATGATTGGTGTTGTGGATGTTATTGTTGGGATGTTTAGCCTCAATGGGGCAGTTGGTGTGGTGCTTGGTGCTGCTGATATAATCAAAGGTGACCTCTTTAGAGTTTTAGGCTGATATAGAGGTTTGTTGGGTTTTCCTTTAAATCTGAGTTTAGGAAGGATCACCTTTTGAAAGCCTAGGCCAGTGTTATCTTTGGGTTTTAATTTTGGCTGCAACAACTCATGTCATCCTTACTTGCAAGGTCCCAAAGCACTCTGACCATCATAACCCATTCTTTGCATAATGAGAAGGCCTTTTCCATATTGACCGATGGGAAGCTTAGCTTGTGGGATGTTCGTGGTGATAGGATCTTTATAGATCCATTCTACTAAGTCCTCATCTCTGGTCTCTTCTTCTTGACTCTTTCCAAGGATGAAAGGTGTCAAAGTACATGCTGGCTGGACCGGTGGTGTTTGAAGTAATCGTTGAGGTTTACCATGGGTTATAGGAGAAGTAGGCATTTGTCCAACACAAAAGAGTTGGCTCAAATTGTACTCCCCAGGACCTTCCTCTACCATTTCCATCTTTAGCTTCTCTTGCTTTGGTATAGTGGTGTTTGAATTGGAAAGAGAGGTTGGATTTACATATGATGTGGATGGGATAGCTTCTCTATTGTTGGGAACAGTAATCTTTGGTTGATGGTTGATATTGTTACAATATGCAAAGGGATTTGCATCACCCAGGATTGTAATTTCTACACCGTTATGAGGGAACTTGATACACTGGTGGTAGGTGGATGGAACGACTTGCATGGCGTGTATCTAAGGTCTTCCTAACACTAAATTATATGGTAGAGGAAGGTCCAGAACTTGAAATATGATTTGTTTCACCACTGGGCCCACTCAGATCAGTAGCACAACTCCTTTAGATGAACGCTTTGCATCATCATAGGCTTTGATTGTCATCTTCTTGCAGGGATCCAATTATTCAATTGCATATCCCAATGCTATGACCAATTGTAGTATACAGATATTCAGACCTGTTCCATTGTCGATCAAGACTCACTTGATCCTATGTTGGTTGATAAATCCTTCAATATGGAGTGAGGCATTATGAGGTTGCTGGAAGGATGTATTGTCACTTTCAGAGAAAGTGAGACAAGGTGATGACCTTAGATTTCCAACCATGGCTTGGAACTGATCTATATTTAGGTTTGCAGGGACTGATGCCTCTTGGAGAGCTTGATCCAAGATTGTTTTATGAGATGGAGATAGGTGCAATAGCTCTAAGATAGATATCAGTGCGGGCATTTTGTCCAATTGGTCCATAAGGTTATACTTCTTTGGGATAGATGTGGTGCCTTTTGGAGCTACTTTTATGGTGATCTTGCCACAACGTGTAACAACATTGCAAGTGGAGCTGGGATTTTTTATGGTAATAGTTGCAATTTGTTCACTGGCATCATATAGGTGATTCATAGTGTAATTATAGGTGGCGCGCATATAATCAGTGGTATCTGTGTTTCGCCCTGAAGTGGAAGGACCCCTTTGATCTTGTGATAGAAGTGTATTTTTAAACATAAGATGATCATTATTTGTAGTTTTTGGGTCGTGTCCTTCAATTTCAATCTTGCCTCGGTCAATAAGATCCTGAACAAGATCTTTCAATATGTGACAATTACTTGTTTTATGCCCTTTCCCTTCATGGAATTCACAATGTTCATTATCCCTCCACCATGAAGGTTTGACCTAAGGTTCATAATTAGATGTCTTTGGTAATGTTATCAGATTTGAAGAAACTAACTGATGTAACATTGTTTCAATATGTTCCCCTAAGGGAGTGTATGTACGTTTTGGTTTATAAGTTTGCTGGCGTTGTCTTGGTTCTTCTTGCGGTACATTGCATCCTTGATTTGGGGGAGCAACCATGTTATTCTTGGGTGGGGGGTTTTCCCCGCAAATCGGACCACAAGTTGTGCACTTTTGATAGTCCTTGCATCTACAACCCCATCATTGATGTTGTTTTTGTTTTTATTCCAGAAGTTAGGTTTATCACTGTTGAAGCGCGGACGAGGCTCGTCCTTCGGTTCATTGTATATATTGATAAGCCCCTTTTTGATGAGGGCCCATTCACATTTTAAACCCTTGGTGATCATGTCATTAAAGGACTCTATGCCTTTCATGTCTAGATGGAATTCTATTTCTTCGTTGAAGTTGGAAATAAATATTTCCACTAGTTCTTGTTCAGGTAACTGAAGAGAACGCCTTCTAGACATTTGTCGCCATCATTGTAGGAAAGTTGAAAATAGCTCCCCTAGTTTTTGCTTGGTGTTACACAGATCGGGCATGGTGTTATCACGTTCAATGTTATGGGAATAATGTGTAATGAATTTCTAGACCAATTCTTCAAATGTCCTAATGTTGCCTGCTAGTCGGGAAAACCAAGATGTGGTTGTCCCTCCCAAACTTTGAGGAAAGAGTCACATTAGGTATGTGTCTTCATATGCCACTTGTAGGCAAGCTGAATGAAATTCTCTAACATGATCTCGAGGGTCTCCTTTTCCTTGATACTTTTCAAACTTAGGTGTTTCAAACCCTCATGGAAAAGGTGGCATATGTAGATTCCTATCAAAGGGATAGGGACAAATATCATTAATTGAAAACTGGTTTGTTTTCACACCACTGTGGAGTTGTTGGGCGAGATTCTCGACTTGTTGTCGCAACATGTCAATGTCATTTGGAGGAGGAAGAGGTGGGGGATTTCCTTGATGAAGGTTGTAACTAATGTGATCTTGACTTCTTCCATCCTCATTATGACTCTGGTGTTCCAATGCTTGCCTTACTTGTGCAGTATCAAAATTAGAGGGCAATTTGGCTTCCTCTTGGGCAAGTCTTAAAAAGTGAGCATCAACGTTGCTCCTAAGGATTTCGTCAAAAGGTCGATTAAAGAGAGTGTTGTGTTGTGCCCTTTCTATTTTTGCAGGACTAGGAGTACTTGGATTTTCATCATTTGGGTTTCCTCCAAGGGCTTCTTGGAATTCATTGAGATTTTCCTCCTCTTCCTCTTCTATCTCTAGTTGTCTAGACCTTGATCTGGTTTGAGCCATTTTGTTTAAAAGTAGTTGTTGAAGTTTGGTGAAAATGATTATGAGTTGGTGATGAAATGAGAGATAAATATTTGGTGAAGTGTTTTACATATGGATCTCTAACACTTAAAGGTAGATGTTACCAAAGTCTTTCTATGAATTGCTTGTTTTTGTTGACAATGTTTGATATGATAAGGCATAACAAGGTTTGAGATGTGTTACAAACCAAGCTACCTAGCAATGAGAGGATGGACTCATAGACTAGTTTTAACCTGCGTAGAAATGCCTCTTAGGATGAGTTTATCCTAGATGTAGAGACACTCCAAAAAGTGATGTGTTGTGTTGGATTCAAGAAATATTGAAAAAGAACTTAGGACAAGACCTCTTTATGTTTTGAGAGGTGGAATGGATTGATGATGTGTGAATGTGAGAATGCATGAAATGTTAACTTTAATAAAAACTCTGTGTTACAAATGGGACAAATTCTTCCTCTTCTCTTTCAGGGGTGGGTGGTTCTTCCTGAGCTATGTTATATGTGATGCAGATGTCTAGAAAGAAGGCAGGATTGATTTTGCCTCCCTTGTTTTTATGATAACTCAAAGCTCGATATTGAGTAAAAGCTTTGCGGTTTGCGGTTTAAAGACTCTTGATCAAACTCGTTGGATTTTCCTTGAAGATATAGACGCATGTGACGTAAGAAGGTTCTATGTGAGACAAAGATTTGTCTATTGAGATAGAAAAATTTCTTTCTTTTGATGAAAGCCTTTGAGCTCAATGGTCTTTTCTTCAATTTGATATGTTGATGAAGATTCTTCCTTCTCAAAATGTGAAGGATGGTCATATATTTTGGTACCTTGTTTGTCACTTTGTTTTTTATTGTTTGCCAAAAGTTGGTGTTGAAAATTTTGTGTTGGATGAATACTTGTTTTTGAATTGGTTTTTGATTTTCTTTGACAAGAAAATAGAGCAAGCGCACAAACACAATAATGTTGCCTTAAAAAGGCATAAATAAGTGTGGGTCTAAATCAACCCAATCTTTGAACTCTTCGACCCCTTTTCAAATTTTTTTGTATATGTTTTTCCAAAAGCCTGAAGTCGGCTCATTTATCACTAGTCTGACACAAAATGAAGACACCTCAAACACACTTTATCCCTAAGGTCAAATGGTCAGTTGTGATAATTTCAGCTCACATCTTGATATTTCTTCAACTTTGGTACTACATACCTTATGAATCTTGTCGTGGTAGGTAAGGATGTGATATACTAAGTCTTGCACGAGCATAACAAATAGATGATCCCTATGATGGGGGATTTACCACTTTTATCAAGTTACAAGTAGCCTTTCAAAAAGCTATGTTTCTACTCAAGGAAATATGTATGGTGAGTATCTTGGGAGAAAAACCATCTATGCTCTTGCACTGAACTTCTCACAAATATCCTCAATCAATAGAATGGGTGGGCTTCTATATAAAAAGGTGTCTAGTAATGTTCGATGTTTTTGGACATAAGTTCATTCTGCAGTGACTCACTTAAGAGCCTTGTAACTTGTGGTGGGGCCTATATGTCCTTTTGACAGGTCACACTGTAGGAACAACTATACCCAAGGCTACAACTTTTGCTCTCACCTGATTTCTATAGCGGCTCAAAGGATTTACCGTGCAAGGTCATTCCCAAGAGTGATGTGTCTCTTGGCAGGCCTCTCTTAAAAAGAAAAAAACTTTGAGTGTTACTAACACTTTTCTCTAGCACCTAGGACCGCGAAAGCCAAGGGAGAGGATAGTGTGTGTTAGAAGTAGGACCACTCAACAAACTTTTGCACAAGTGTGCCAAACACAAAAGACACTTTCAATGGAAATTTTTTTTGTAATCTAGGAATTGGAAATCCTAGTCAACTGAAATAAGAGCACGTTTTGCTTTGAAGTAAAATCGCTTTGAACTTTGAAGGAAAAGTGGCTTGTTCTTTTTAGTTTGCCCAAAACAAAGTGTGGATTGTGAATTTTAGTTTGAGTTGATGCAAGAAAAGAAAAGTTTGTCTTGTTGATTTTAAGCACCAAAATGAAGTTTTGAAGTTTCCTAACTTGCAAGAAAAGCAAAGTTTGTCTTGTTGATTTTAAGCACCAAAATGAAGTTTTGAAGTTTCAACTTGCAAGAAAAACAAAGTTTGTTTTTGTTGATTTTTAAGCACCAAAATGAAGTTTGAGGTTGATTTTAACTTGCAAGAAAAGGAAGTGAATTTCTAAAATCCTAAGAAAATGGGGTTAGTTCAAACCTGCACAAAAAACAAGTTAGCAAAATTTGCATACATGGTGGGCTTCTACAAGCCTAATTTTTTTGGTTTTTCGGTTACAAGGTATTTTTTTTACAACTCTCTGTTACAATAGCACTACTCTGCATGAGAACAAAAGTGCTATTTAACACGAAAGTGCAATAGAAAATACAATAGTGCTAAAAGAAGTGCTAGTATGCAAAATAAAAGGACAATAGTGCTAAAAGAACCGCTGTCAAACAGAGTTACCTCTGTCAAACAGAGAGTCAAAAATACTAGATCAATAGTGTTACTTTAGGGTCAATATCGCTAGAATAGAAACGAAAGCACTAGTTTGGGGACAATATCCCTATTAGTGGGAACAATAATGCTAAAATACCCAGTTGCGATGGCACTAAAGCGAGAACAAAAGCGCAAGAGCGTGACCTGTGTGTCAATTAAAACATTAAAAAATTAGTAGTTTTTTTTTTCAAAAAGGTTTCTCTTCGATTCACATTGGGTTCACCAAATGATGCTCTACAAAATGGGGTTAAATGTTTAGACAAGAACTTGTGGTCGTATAACACAAGAAAACACAAGAAACAAAGAAGAGTTAGTGTTAATCAACCAAAAACTAGTCTAAGCAGGGATACCAAGAGAGACACTAAAAACAAAGTAAAGCATTTAACTATGAATATAAATGCAAGAAGACATCTCCAAATGTCTTCTATCATGCTCATAGCTCCTCCTCCCTTGTTCCTCTCCTCTCCAAGTTCCAAACTAGTGTAGCTCTCAGCAACTTTTTGTACTATGGATGCCTTATGGAGGTTCAAGATTGAATAATGATTAATCTAATGCTATGCAAGTGTGAACAAAAGCTAAAATAAGAGATTATCTAATTAGCTAGTGTTAATTTTAAACCAAAAGAGTGAATATGATTGATCTATATTAAATGCTCTCTAAAAATGACTATAATGTAAATGCATACAAGTTTTTAGGATTATGAGTATGAATGCTAAAATGCTTGAGGATTTGAAAATGAGGAATGTGAGCTCTATTTATAGGTAAAATGGAGTAGTGGATGGTTGAGATTGAGTAATCTCAACAAGGGTCAGGATTGAATGGTATTCAATCCATCTGAAGAATTTCAAACCAATCCCAGGATGACAAGTGTCAACATGAGATGAGTTGAGAGGAGAGGGAATAAGCATTAAATTCTTGACATGACCTGAGAGTTAACTTGGGAGTTAAGGTTAAGGTTGGGTTGAGTGAATAAATTCATTATCCAAAGAATAATGCTTTTATCCAATGGATAAAATCTTGTGCAAGAGTTAGTAAGGATAACCATGGTCAAAGCAATAAATGCTTGAGGAGACACATGGGTCACATGAGGGTTGAGTTAGGGGTTAAAGTCGTTAACCATGGGTGCAAGTGGATTTAACCATAAATGGCTATGTAAGAGCCATTAATGGTCATGTAAGAGCCATTAGTGGTTTGGAAGACTTTACAAGTTAAATTGTTGAACACACAAAGCATTTAATATTTTTCAAAGACTTTGAAGTCTTTGAGAAGTGACTCTAAGTTGCTTAGGAATGTGACAATATTTAGGGGATGGATTAGGCTAATTAGAAAGGGGTTTAGAAGAATCTAGAAGGGGATTAGGATTGCAAGTGGGTTTGGTGGGTGAGAGAAAATAAGATTTTTATTAAAATAAAATTCATTTATTTCAACAAATAGGTGCAAGTTACATTTTTAGAAGAATGCAAGTGGGGGAGATTCAATGATTTAACTAAATGTTTTATTTAATTTATTTAAAAGAGGAAAGGGGATTAAATTGAATAAATAGGATTTATTCATTTAATTGATTGTGATTTTGGATTTAATGAATTAATTAAATAAATTGAATAATTTATTTAATTAATAGGAGAATGTTTTGAAGGTGAATTAATTAAATATTATTTTAATTAACTGATGGCTAGTGGATTTTTAATCAATTAAATAGCAAATATTCATTTAATTAAAATGGACAGATTTATGTGACTACACACAAGAAACAAGGAAAGGAGTAAATGTTGAGCAGAGATGTAACTGAAGGTATTTTTAAAATGAGGGTTGTATGCAAATTCAAATCAAAGTGCAAAGTTTCTTGAGCAAAGAATGAAAGAGTCATTTAATATGGATGACTACAAATCTGAAATGAGGAGACAAAATAAATTATTCAGTAGCTGGAGCACTTTTTTTAAAATTTTGTTTTTTGAGGGAAAACCCTTTGGGAATGTAGGTTACCATGAAGTAAATTTAGTGGTATGAGTAGCAGTTGGATGAATGAATGTGTTGTGTGGGCATGCAAAGAGGTGGAGAAGTGTGTAAAATGTAGGATACAAAGCAGTGAAGAAAAATAAGGGGGTGCAGAGAAGAGGCTTCGGCACATGCGTATAACACAATGCCCGAGCATGCATAACACTGCAGAAGAGATTGCATGCAAAATGATCAAATGTGAAGAGGAGATAAGAGTTTTTTGAAAGCCAAAGCAGAGAGAAAAAAAATAGAAGATTAAGAAGGAAAAATGAAGAAGGCAAGATAGGTAAAATAAAGAGGTGAAGGAGATAGAGAAAGGAAGAGAAGAAGGTATCCAAAAGAATATAATGGAGTGCAACAGAGAGCAAAAGGGATAGCTACACAGAGAAGTGAAGAAAAGATATAGTTCAAGGTATCAACAGCTTGAAGAGTTGAAGAGGGCTATAGAGGAAAGAAATTAGAGCCTCATCATAATATAGTAGCAAAGAAGGAATAACATTTACTCATTGTATGTCATTTGAGTGGGTGCTCAAATAGGAGTTTGGTTCTCCTTTGGGTTGGTGCCCATAAATGTGTAATCAATATTTTCATTGTGAGGTTGAATTAGAGCAATAGACTTTAGTAGCATTTATCACTGAGGTTTTTCCCCATCATGGGTTTTCCTCGTATATCTAGTGTTATTTGTGTCTTGTGTATGTGAATGTGTTTAATATCTCTGCTTGTAGTTTCTTGATTTCGGTTATTAAAAAGATTTGATTATTTAGTAAGTTCAAGTTTTTATTACCATTGATTCCCCCCTCTTAGTGGTCCATTTGTGTTCCTTCAATTGGTATCAAAGAACTAGGTTTCCTATTAGATAAGCTTTCTCCAACTTGGGTAGGTTCTAGTTGTGAACACAATGGCTAGGTATAAATCATTCCTTGCACCAATATTTGATGGCACCAACTAAGTTCTTTGGAGATTAAGAATGGAAACTTGTTGGATGTTAATTAAGAATGGTTATATTGTCCCTGCTACTCCTCCTACTAATCCTGATGCTAAAAGGAAGTATGTGTACAATGCTAAATCCAAGAATGCCATTCTCAGTGGGTTGTCTATTATAGAGTCTTTAAAAGCCAAGAACTATAAGTCTGCAAAGGATATATGGGATAGGCTAAGGAAAATCTATGAAGAAGTGCCTAGTACTGTTGAATCAAATTTTGGAAGGAAGATGAAGAAAGGATTATGTAAATGTACATATGATGAAAGTGGATCAAATAGAAGTTGTGGTAAAGATGAAAAAGAAACTCACATATTCATGGCACAAGAGATCCAAAATGAGGAGACGACATCAATGTGTGATAGTGGATATCAATCTAGCAATCATAACTTATTTTGCAATGATGAAGAATATGAGATTCATGTTGAGGTGGACCTTGAAGTAGAGTTAATATGTGCCCTTGAATAAATATATAAAATAAGGAAAGAATATACAAAATACAAGAAGTTGGCCCCATAAAGGAACAAAATCAGTCAAGCAAGAGTCTTGGAGAGTCTAAACAAAGCATCACTACATTGACAAATCAACTAGAAGAAGATAGATGAATAAATGAAGTGTTGAAGCTGGAGTTGGAGACAAAAGAAAAAGAATGACAGAAGTTGGAAGATGAAATAGTAACACTAAGGAAGGAGCTTGAGAAGTGCAAGAATGATCTTAAGCTGAGATTGAAGTTTGAAAGAAGCACCAATGCACTAAATGACATGTTGAGTAAGCAGAAGAAAAGCATGGATTATACAAGCATAGGATATGAGTTCGGACAATGTTCTACCAATGTGGAGTCATCTAAAGGGGACATAAACTTTGTATCTTCAAGCATGAATGGTCATAAGAAAACCGTTAAGGTTAGCAATGCTCCAAGAAAGAAAATAGACCTGGATACTACTACTGAAAGCATGAGGACTCATGTTGTTGCTTCAAAGAAAGACAATGTTGTTGTTACTACAAGGAACAATCATGTTGATCCAAAAGGAAAGGCCAAGTTGAATGATGATGACTTCACCAAAGTTAAGGACATGAGGAATAAGTTTAAGAGACTAATATATTTTGCTCCTAAGACAGAGAAAAAGAAGAAAACAGAAGGAAATATTGTTGCAGATGAACAATCCAAGATCAACAACTGAGGAAGAAGAAATAGAGCAAGTAGGTCCACAAGATCTCCACCTCTATGGAAAAATGATTTTGTAAGGTACAATACTTCCTTCTTTGGTTATTGTTATTCATGCAAAGGATATGGGCATAAGGCAAGTGAATGTAGAAAAGGGTCTAAGAAGGGTCAAGTTACAATCTTTGGAAATAGAAGTGTAGTCTGTCACAAATCTAATATGTTGGAACCCTAAAATTTTCAAATTTTAGAGTTCCATATTTAGTCAAAAGGAAAATTTTTCCATGCGATTGTGTGTATCACCTATGATTAGCCCTCAGGAACCTATTATGCAATCAAAACTTGAGGTAAGTATGTATTGCACAAATTTGAATCTTGAGGTGCGCGCTCTCAAGCCCTAATTCTTTTGTCTAAAAGTAGGATGCCTTTTAAATTTGTTTATATTCAAGTATTTCAATTTTAATATTCACTATGTCTTTTGAATAAATCTAAATGCAATATACGATATTTTAAAGACATGTTGGATATTCCATTCATGCAGGAATATTTCAATGAGCATATCATGTTACGAAATGTTTATATCTAACCTAGTACAAAATGTTGAAGCCATATGCATTCGTGAAAGCCTTTTTATTTATATCTTATCTCAATTTTTCCTGCCTCAATATATGAATTTTAATGTCTTGATTTATATGTTAATTCCCTTTAGGTTGATATCATAATATTATAATATATTCATTAAATATTTTGTGTTATAAAAGGTTAAATGATATTTTTCAAAATTAATACATTTTTGAGTGTGGTTATTGGAGGGGTAAGAGAAGTTTCAATTATATGCTATTGGCTTTCAAAATTTTATAAATGATTTAAAATATGCATTAGAGAACATCTTTTGGAGAAATTATTTAAATCTTTTGAATAAAATATTTTAAACATTATAAAGAAAAATAAGAGAAGTCTTATAGAAAAAGGCATTAATGTTTTAAATCATTTTAAATAAATGATTATAAAATGTGTTGAAGGAAAAATGTGAAGTGGGGCCCGATGGGTTTCACCCATCGGGTATCAGTGTAGGGATTTTCAAAGCCTCCCGATCCCCTGATAAGGTGTTCCCGCTGGTGGCATAGATGATTCATCTATGGCATACTAAGGAGATTTGAAAGTTTAGGGAAAGGCAGGAGCTTGGATGAAATAAAGCATGTTTTATCTTCTTCCTTTGTGGTGATCGAAGGCTTGTGATCTCATTGATGCATGGTGGGTACAGGAAATAATGTCGAGTTAAATCAGGAGTTGTGGAAAAGTATAATTGAAGTTGGCGTAGAGAATCACACACGATCACCTCTGCAAGATAGTACCACTACGTGCACATACAGACTGTAAGCGGTCTTTCACCAGAGTTGCATTGCCCACGACTACAATAGAGAGAGGATGAAGTGGGATCTTTAGAAGCTTTCACTAAGATTGCGATGCCAATTTCCAGCAAGAGCATTGTTGTATATGTTCAGATGCTAATTTTTGAAAAATAAGAGAAGAGTTGTTGAGGATGGATATGTTACTGCGAGAGAACCCTTCTCCACCATAAAGCATTGGAATCCTTAGAGGAAGCTAACATGTGGGAGAGACAAAGCTCGGTATTGATTTTTTTTTTTTTGAATCGGCATTGTTGTTGGAGATATATTAAATCTTGGGTGATGTTGTGGATGGGCGCATCATGATGTGCAACATGATTGGCATTTGTGTGATATAAAGACCAATGTGGTTCTTACATGAGCTACTAATGCTTGGGTAGTGATAAATAGATAGACTAGGAAGTTATCCAAGATTTTAGTTGCCGTGAAGGAAGAAATAGAGCCTTATTTTGCCAACAGGCAAGTTATTGTGGTAAAAGATACTTGAAATCTGCACGAGCTAGAAAATGATATCGCACAGTATATTCAGATTTAACTCCACGCTGGAAGTGACTTGGATGTAATTCAACATGTCAAAATAATGTGAAATACATTGGCTAGATTTTGATAGCCTGCCAACTTCCATTTAGAGAGAAATTAACTTTGCTAATATAGCTTTGGAGTGTAGGCGTGAATGTTGGTCATCACATATTCTCCAAATAGTAGCTAGTCCACAGAGGCAGAGACTGTTTTAGCAAGCATATAGGGAAGATTGTTTTCCTTAGTGCAATCCTTAAGAATGCAGTGTTTTGAATTGCTAGCCGAAGTTTGAATTTTGTCTGAATTTTGATGAGAAGATGCGACACAGAAAAACCAAAAGGTGTTTGTACATGCGCAATCAGAGATCGCAAAAGTTGACAGACACACACTGCCACACCCTAACCCTAACCCTATCGGGTATCGGGGTGACTAAAAACTCATTTCCCCGATATCCCGATGGAGTGGCTATTCTAATGAAACTTTGCAAAGTGTAAGCTTAAAAACATTGGGTGATCGGCATAACAGAAATAAAGTTACACCGATGAGCCGATGAGGTAGTTTCATCTCATCGGGTCGTTGGTAAAACTTAAAAATACTTACCCCGATAATTGAAAGTTACACTGATGAACTCCAATGAGGTGAAGGTAATGTTATTTTAATTCTGCTAAGGAGGTAAGTATATTGTTTCGATAATGGATTTTTAATTTGATAATTAAAGGTAAAAATGATTTTATTTCTTCAAAAGATTATCAAACATCATTTTTACTCTTAAAGATTTCTTAAGTAATTATTTCCCAATGTTATTCACTAACATAATTACATTTTGAGAAATTATTTTATTACCCTTAAAGGTTTATTTTATTACTAATATTATTTGATGAAGCATTTGAAATACTTTTGCCCCAAAAGTTTACCATATATGATGTAAATTTATTTCTTTTAGGGAAACTCTTTTACATGGGGATTATGTTTTAAAGTTTTTAAATTTTATCCCTAATGTGAATATTTTGATTTATCAATAAACTAACTCTGTTTTTTGTGTGCAGGGAGGATACATTTGTTCCTTCCTTGGCATATATTTCACAGGAAGTATTCCTTACCCTAAGTTAGATATAATGTTTTATTTATCATCTCTTAAAACACAATGATTTTATTTCTTGCAAATTTACTTTGGTAAGAATCATATTTATTTTTTAGTTACCTTTTTGAATAATTATAAATGAATATATCTTGTCAAGGGGAAATTACATAGATGCTTTGAGGTAAAAGTACCTATTGATATTCTTATCATTTTTTCATAAATATTGATACCATAAATCAATAAATTGAATAAATTATTAGGGTAAAGTTAATCATTTGGAAATGTATCTTCTTGGTGATATTCTATAATTAAGGGGTGATATGGTTATATCATATAATAATGGTTTAATTGGTTTCTTGCAAGTGTACATCCCACATAATAAACTACTCCCAAGGGAATCAAAGTTGCCCTATTTAAGTGAAAATGTATTCTTATGGTATACAAGAGGGAAGTATATTCTTTTATATATCACCTTTTTACATTATGTTATCATTTGAATATACATTAGGGTAAATTATAAAGAGTTTGATTCACTTTTATGATGATATGTTTTCCTAATCAAATTGAAAAGTGAAAATATATTATTGCAAAGATGGAATATTTATCCAAAGTGATTATTTCCAAAGGTAAATTTATATGGTTAATGTTACTTTTGAAAAGTATATTTGAAAATCATGTGAATATTAGGGATTATTATTTACGTAAACTTTTGCCCTAGAATTTTATTTCTAGGAACAAATTATTAAATATCCCTAGCAATATGAGTTTTTGATAAATCAATAAATTGATTACATTATTTAGTGTGCAAGATGTTCACATATGAAAGTTTACATTTATTCCTATAAGCACATATTGAGGAGGGAGTATTTCTCACTAACAAACTTTATTTACTTGCAATAACATTATGGAAAGTAAATATCATTTATAGCATTTGACATAATTATGATAATATTTTATTTTCCTTTGAGGAATTACAAAGGTATGTATGTTTTGCCAAAAGGGAAATTGTATTACATAATTAATATTGTTTTGATGTATTATTTATCATTATCTCTACATCAATATTTTTACCCATAAATCATTAAATTGAATACATATTGGGGAAAGTATTATGTTTTATTATATGGATGATGCATTTAAAGATCAAAATATTATATTTGGATCAAAAGAGAAAATGTGTTTTATTTTGAAGAGTTCTTTTTTACCTTAACTAAAATGATGAAAACAGTTGTGTATTAAAATGGCCTTATATTGCATATGCTTATTATTTGCCCTAGGTCATAAAATCAAATGTCTATATTAGGGTAAATTATTATTTTATTATGAATAAATATTTACAAGTGTAAAGTGCTTTGAGTTTTATGAGGGAATAAAGATTATTAATACTTCAAAAGCAAAACCTAATCAAGAGTCATATATGATTTATCAATGAAATTGATTGGTTTAATTTATGTGCAGGATATTTCATCAAAGCTTGATGACGAGGAATATCAAAGAATGCATAAACAGAAATGGAATTTTATCAAAGTGAAAGATTGAAAAGAGTATTATTAAAGTTTTTATTTAGTATGTATTTAGGGTTCTTATTTGTAATCATTTATTAAACCAAAGGGTGTGTCTTTTGGAAGGCAACTGTTCGTAACTCCCTCCTGTGTATGAAAGGGTGTGTCCTTTCATATGTGCCTATTGATTTATATATTTAAAGGGAGATAGTTTAATAGAGGAAAAAGATGGGATTCTCATAGAACATCATGCTATTGTAAGGACTGGAAATCATTTGTGCTAGGGAAGTCTGTAGGAAGAAGAAGTACCATTTTGTGCAAGAAATTTGTAATGGAGTATCTGCAAGTGCAGCTTATGTATGCAATCATTCCCCGAAGGTTAATATACAAGGTTCGTTGTTTCTTTTCCAAATATTGTGCACACTTTTGTGTTGATGATTATCTTTGTCCTCTTGATAAATATGTGTATAGATTTTTTATGATGTGAACCACATGTTGTTGCATTAAGTGAAAGATTGAGTTCTTATTGTTTGTGTAACACATACCGAACCTTCATAGTTGATGAGAAATTGTCTCTTGAGTTGATAAGATATTATGTCTACAAAGTGTCATATATATCCCTAGATAGAGGCATTGGTCTGTTATTGATTTTTCAAGGTTTTGATTTGTATGCATTCAAGGTCATTGACAAAAAAACATTCTTCCCAAATCCTATATGAACTGATCTATGCATATGTCTTTTAGGTCCGAAAAGCAATCTCATTTTCAATATACATTCACAATCATTTCTTTTTGAGGGTATTTATTTAAAGCACATAATAAAGCATAATTACAGACAACAATTTGTCAGTTTGTAATTTGCTAAAAGGCTTAAATCCACTTTAAATAATCTCTTTTGTGCTTGAGAGTGTGAGGTACACCCGCCTAGGTTTAGTCTTTGACTATCCCTGTTTGTTGGCCAAGGCTGATTGGACTGCTTGAGGATTTGGCAAGTCTTTGGGGTTTCCAATCTGTGGTTTTGGGCACCAACATAATACATACGAACATAAAATTTCAAATTGTATACTTATGCATAACCAGCTCCAAGCTATAAAAGCAAGAATGCTTTTGTTGTCCTAAAAAATATTAATGTGATTTGTTATAACTACGATAAAGTTGGTCGTAAGAGCCTTAAATGTAGAAGAAAAACATTTCAGTCAAGTGGCAGCCCCTCTACTTCCTCTTTCAACAAAAATGTAAATGTAAAAACTATGGTCATCATGAAAGAGAAGGTAGAAAATTTCTCATTGATCATGTACTAATTATTCATCTAAATTAGTTAAATAATTATTTAATTAAGTTAATTAATCTTATTCTTCTAATCTCATATTTCTTCATCATCTTACTAATTATTCTATTTTTAATTCTATCATTATTTAATCATTTAAACCCTTTTCTAAATATTAATTAAATATTTATTATTTAATTAATTGTGATTATTAATCCAAGGGTGCATGAGTAGCTGAGTTGGTGTGAAGGTGAGTCATGAGGCGTAGTGTTAGGCTAATGATCCCAGTGCTACGCATCAACTCCCGTTCGATTCACTAGTGTTACCATAAACCCTTTTAAGGGTGCATGAGTAGCCGAGCTGGTGTGAAGGCGAGTCGTGAGGCGTAGTCTTAGGCTAATGATCCCAATGCTACGCATCAACTCTGGTTTGATTCTCACTAGTGTTACCATAAACCCTTTTACCTGGACACAATGGAGAATCACATAATCTTCACAATCAAAAACCCACCCAGGGGATCTGCAATTTGGAACTTCATAGTGAGCAGCAGGAAAGTACTCACTGAACATCTTTCATGGCATATTGGTAACAGAAAGTTAGCTAAATTCTGGGATGATTCTTGGGTGGTGTACCCAGTCATAAAACACATGGCCAATTTTTCCGAAGATAAATCTCTTTTATACAAAATTTGGGTGACAAGGTCATTGACTATTTGGTATGCAAACAAAGCCACCTGGGAGAGGTTTGGAGCTAGAAAGACCTATCAGATGTAGGGCTATCAGATCAACAACAAAGGTTGTTAAAACAAGTCTTGGATCAGTGAAAGATTTACCTCACAAAAGGCCAGGACAAAGTAATTTGGTGTGGTTCAAAACATGGGAACTAATCAGTTAAATTAGGTTATAGGTTTCTCGAAGGCGTGGTAGGGGAATGCAAGATAGCTAATGACTTAATATGGCATAAGCATTGTCTACCCAAAGCAGGGGTGTTTGCATGGCTAGCCCTGAAAGGGAGAATTCTAACTGGCGAGAGGAGGAAAAGGCTTGGATTGGCAGGACCGACCAAGTGCTTTATGTGTGGGGAAGCTGAAGAGGATATTGACCACCTCCTGCTACAATGCAAGATAGCGCAAAAATGCTAGGTCTTGGTGAAAGGTAAATTACAATGGCAAAGCCCATTGCCAAATATTCTCAAAGATGTGTTTGATAGTTGGCCAAGGCAAAATAAGAAATCAACTTTCTCAAGCATATGGAACATATGCCCATCACTTGTAATATGGGAAATATGGAAGGAAAGAAATCATAGGATTTTCCATGACAAGGCTAAGGATGGTAGAAGGATTTGTAGCAAAATTGATCAGGCAGTGGAGGAAACTTTAGGGGTTGCAGCTTCCGAGATGGATTCAACGAAAAATCCTCTTACCTTAGAGGACATGAAAATACAAAAAGCATGGCCCAACATCAAAATAAGGCATGGGGCCTGGCTTTCTAGGTAGATGAGTAAAAAATGTAACTCACCCATAGTATGGACTCCACCCCAGTCAAGGTGGATCAAAGACAATTTTGATGGGGTAGCTCAGCGAGGAGGGGGTCTATCAGGGGTGGGAATGGTTTTTTGAAATCACGGTGGCAACATTATAAAATTGGGAGCACAACGCATCAAACAAGGCACTAACAATGAGGCGAAAGTTTATGCAGCATGGCTAGAAGTAAGATGTGCTAGGACAATGGGGATTAAAAAACTACATCAAGAGGGGGACTCATTAATCATAATCAAGGCTATAAAAAATGTCCAAATCAAAGCATGGCACCTACAAAACTTCATCTCACTAATTCTAGAGGATTTGAAACTTTTTAAAGAAGTCATTATTACTCGCATCAAACGGGAGGGCAACACAGTTGCAGATAAATTGTCTAAATGGGCACTATCCTTTAATCAGATTGAGGATTCCATTTTTGAAGTCTTTGACGACAAGTTGGACTCAGTATAAGATGGCTAAAACTTGAACTCTAAATGATGACATGACAAGGTCATATCATGTGCTCAGAAATATATGATGATTTCTATCTACCAAAGTATATATATGATGTGTGTGAATCACAACTTAGCTGGTCATTAACTCTTGGTTTGTAATGATTAGCAGCTCAAGCATGTATCTCTTCGGCTCTTTTATTTTGTGCACGTGAATGATAGAAATGAAGGCAGTGATGTGAACTGTTACATGTGCTTCCTTACAACAAGCTTCAATCTATAATATTTACATCTATGTGGATGGGTGATGATGTGATACACACAGCATCAAGTAATAATGATCAAAGGTTGTGGCAGCAATGTGATTAACTACTCGCACGAGCCGGCTTCCTTTTTAAAGAAGCCAAATGTAATGCATTGTATCTTTCTTTTGCTAGCTATTGTATGTGTTTTTTCTTGTGCAGGTTTGTTTGGTGATGGGATGGAGACTACATTCACCTTCCAAACAAAGAAACAATAGAAAGCTCTTTACGAACTGGTGGAATATCAAAGACTGAGAATGCTACTCAAATGCCCTTCAGAGGAAGTTATAAGAGCGGTATAGGGGATGCTGGGATTTTTCTTCCAGCAAGCCACACACCGGTGGAAATGCAATGTGGATATAGCTGCCATGAATTTGGCATGGGGCATGCAATTGGGGATTGCCGAGGAGGATCTCCGCTGGGTCATGAACTCTCTTTTTGAAAAGAAACTATTAACCGGGATGGATTCTATTGTTGAATGGGAACACTCAGGATATGGCTTTAATTTCAGTGAGTGCTTCAAGAGTCAAATCACAGTGGAAGCGTTGGGATTCTTGCCATTTGTCTGATGGTCAAATATGGTGAACCAGAGACTTTATATAAGTCATACAAGGGCAGAGTGGAACTTTCTAATGGAAGCAATCACAACTTATCAGAATGAGCAGGAGAGGCAGAGGCCATGGTTTTTAAGTGTCATCCTAAGGAAACGATGAAGTGCAAGACGTCGACCACCCCAGTGAACTAGTTTTATCCCACCTGTAAGTTTATTGTGTCTACAAAGTGAACCAGTTTTATGCAGTTTCCAGTTTTTGATGAAGGGAACCGGTTTTAACCCACCTACACTTTTGTGTCTACGAAGTGAACTGGTTATTGTAGTTTCTAGTTTTTTGATGAAGGGAACCAATTATTTGTCGGTCTGAACTCGATATGAAGGGAATTATTTTTTTTGTTGTTTTCAATTTTTGATGAAATGAATTGGTTTTGGCCAGATTTTGAATCGGTGGATGGGGATCCATGGTTTGTTTTGTATGACCCAAGCCTTCATAGGGGTTTATTTTTCAGCCCTGTTTGTAGTACTGCTGTAATGTTTAAGGTTAGGTAGATAAATTTATAGGTTACATGGTATACTCTAGGCATATGATAGGCCCCTCTTGAATTTTAATCGAATACTTTCATAATTTAATCAATAAAAAATTAATATTACCGACCAAAAATAAATAAAAATTGTGATTATTAATCCTTAAATTTAAATAATATTTATTATTTAAATAAATTCATTTTCAATTTCTATCTCTATTCAATTAATCATCAACCTTTTTCTAAATTTTAATTAAATATTTATTAC
Organism: Cryptomeria japonica; assembly: GCF_030272615.1. Classification (NCBI taxonomy): domain Eukaryota; kingdom Viridiplantae; phylum Streptophyta; class Pinopsida; order Cupressales; family Cupressaceae; genus Cryptomeria; species Cryptomeria japonica. The sequence continues at coordinate 396,015,075 of NC_081415.1, forward strand.
TTAATTAATTGTGATTTTAATTCTTTAATTTAAATAATCTTTATTATTTAATTAAATTCAATTTCTAAATAATTAAATAGTTTCTTTAAATTATTTAATTAACTAATTAATTCTTTTAATTTCATTTAATTTCATATTCTTCTAATTACATTTAATTTCTTTTAATTCATTCAAATTCACATTCTTCTAATTTCTTCTAATTTCAAATACATGTGCATGATTTCAAAAATTAAATTAAAAATCAAAGTCAAGTTCTAAATATATTCAAATAACAAATTGAATTTAAAATAAATTCAATATTTGAATTAAATCTCATGCAAAGATTAAATTGAAAATCTAAGCTAAAGTGCAAGCACATGCTAAATTAATTAATAAAATCGTTATCTTTTAATCTCTATTTCTATCTTCCACTTTGCTTGTTTCAAAAAAGATTTCAATCACTTAACTATTCCATCTAAATTAATTAATTCACTCAATTAATTAATTAATCCAATTCCTATTTCCATCTTCTAGTTAGCTTTTTTGTAAATAAGGCTTTCTTTGTCATCCTCTTTATTTCCTCCAATCATTCTTTTTCATATTTCAATCAGCTTTTTCTCAATCAGTTAACTCATTTTATCTATTCAAGTATTCAGTTCCATCTCCAATTCAGCAATTCAACTATCAATCTTCATGTGAGCTCACTTGAGTTCCACCTCTTGATCAATTTGTTCCACCTTTCAATCAATTCTCTCTAAAAATTTATAAATTTAGCATTCAATCTCCATTTTCAAAACTCACGAACTTCAAATCTTTGTGTCACTTGCAAGTTGCCACCGCAATATCTGAGAGCCATCGTACCACAAAGAAGAGAAGAACAATGGAAGCTATACGTGATCATGGAATAGGGAGTCTTTAATTGATTATTTTGCATTCCTATTGATTGTTTGCATTAATTCATTGGTTTATTTAGGATTGTTTGATTAGATAGGGATTCGTGATTTCCCTCTATTTCTAATTGATTTTATAGATGAATTTTACATACGACATTTTGGTGAACGCGACGTGAACAACAACTTATTAGCCTTCTCTGTTTTCTGTGTGATTTTTGCAGATCTTACGAATTTTTTTATTTTTTTTTGCAAGTTTTGTATGGATTCCAAAGCAGATTTCATCATCACGCAGTCACATTTCTATCATCACGCAATTGCATAGACAGGGTTACGCAATCGAGCAGACAAGGTCTTGCATTCATGCAAAACCCATTATGCAAAATCCCGTATAGGATCATGTAATCGCTCGGTTAGGATCACACATTCGTTAGGAATATTGTTGTTCTATTTATTTTGTGCTTTTGTATTTTCTTCTCTCTATTCTGTCAAATTCTGTATGAAATTAGGTAAATCTGAATACATTTTATTTTTATTGTATGCTTAATTATGATATTTTATGGCACATAAGGTACAATTCAGAATTTTAGGTGTTAGGAGGACAAAAGAGCAAAGAAGACAAGCCAGACACTATCACCAAATCCTTAAAGTAGAAAAAAAGATACAAGATTTAGAAGACCAACCAACCATCGATAGATACAATAGCCTAGTTCTCTCATATAGGGCGAAATATGATTTGATTAATATAGAATGGATGATGAGAGATCTTGCTAGAGCATCACAATCTGTTTTGCAGGTTCTAGATCAGAATTAGCTCTATTTTTAATTTTTTGTTTGATCTGTCTGTGGATCAAGCAATCACTCTGTTAGGATCATGCAATCACCCTTATAGGATCACGCAATCACTCTGACAAAATTACACAATCGACCATACAGAATCACACAATCGCTCAAGTATCATCACACATTCATTTTCTGTCATAGTTTATTTCACTGTTTTCTGTGGATTTTATTGGGTTACTAATTATCTGTCTGCAGCTTGTGGTGAATTTACAGAGAGGATCGGATTATTATTGAATCATAAACACTCATGTTGTCACACTTCATTTTCTTTTGGGCTTAAAATTAACAATGGTTAAAATGGACATGCATGTATCACACTTCAGTTTTGGGCATAAAATAAATAATGGTTAAAAAGGACATGCATGTTATAACACTTCAGTTTTGGGCTTAAAATAAACAATGGTTAAAATTGACATGCATGCATTCACATTTCAGTTTGGTGTTTAAAATTGGCATGCACATGCGTATCTAACACCTAAATTTGGGCTTTTAAAATGAACGCGAATCAAGCTTCTCATAGATTAACTCACATTTCATTTCTTTAAGGGAAATAATCTTTTATCGTGTTTGGGGTGGACCTATTGTTGCATTAACTACCTTTCCACCTTCCTTTGGGGTCTTGGGAGAAAGGGAGAAGGTGACAACAACACCAAATTTTATTTTATTTCAAGTAGTGAGGGGTATCTTTGATTAGGGATTTCATCACCCCACATAGGTACTTCGAATTGGGACGTGTTGGGGATATCATCTCTCTTAGCGTACTCTAGAGCAGGTTTTTTGAGCCTCTATATAAATATACTAGTCAGACGGCTAGAGTTTTGAGTGAATTTGACGTATGTGGGGGCCTTCCCTGCACTGATAAGTTCAACTAAAGACTTAAGTGGCTTTCTCTAAGAATCCGTCATTGGGTCGGGAACCCTCAAAATATTACAATAAGAACCAACTTAGTAGCCCAAATGCTACATTTAGTGATTTCAAGAGTACAGATCATACCCCATAGATTCCCTTCATGTACCTTGCATTGTGAGACAAGAATCCCTCGATGATAAGATCTTCGGATCTTCGGGGTAAGAGAGACTGGCATGCCCGAGAAGTGTGTGTCATGGAGTGGAGCTAGTGCTGCCAGACTCTCTAGCTATTCATCTTGTTTTGGTATTTCGTAAGGGCCTCATTTGAATGGTTTCCAATTTCCAACCTAAGATTATCTTTTTTGATTTTACATGTGTCATTGTGTCAGACCAGTATTGAGTCAGTTTTGGGCTATTTCAGGCCCTATCCTGCATACCTCTGAATTCTTAGAGTTTGTTTGAAAACAAGTTCAGTCAGCTATATCTACCTCCAAACAATTATTCTCAGACTTGGAAAACAACAAACTTATGCTACATACGAAATTACTGGAAACAAAGTCCATTTTGAAACGTCAGACAGTCCTGCAAACTCAAGGTTTTACATACTTGTGACCATAGGAAGTCCTTGCATAGTCCTCATTGTTGTCCTCATATAGTCCTTATTTACATCCTTACTTTGCATAAGTCCTTGCATAGTCCTCATTATTGTCCCCATTATTGTCCTCATATATGTCCTTATTCCTTATTATCATCCCTATTATCGTCCTCATATATGCCCTTAGTCCTTACATAGTCCTCATTATCATCCTCATTATAGTCCTTATTTACGTCCTTATTATCATGCTCATTTATGTCCTTATAATTTGCATAAGTCCTTGCATCATCCTCATTATCATCCTTATTATCATCCTCATTTACATCATTAGAATTTGCATAAGTATTTGTATAAGTCCTTGCATCGTCCTCATTATCATCCTCATAGAGTTCTCATATACGTCGTCATAATCTTCACATAAGTCCTTATTTGTGTCCCATTGACCTCCTAGTTCATTTTAGTGTTTTTATAATCTTCATTTTAGTCCTTATCTACACTTCATATATGTCTATCTTAGTCTATCATCATTTTCATAATCATCCTAGAAAGTCATACCCCAAACATCCAAATCACAATTAGAGGATCAATCAAACTCAACCTCAACTCAAACAAGTTTGTCAATCTCAACAAATCAAACATTGTCACATTCAAAGAAATGGAGAAACATCTTACATGTTGTGATCCTAGGTCCGAACCAATCAACAAAACATCATGGATTGGTATTATACATTTTGTAGGGAAGGTGGAGAATTCATCCCTTCCATACCTATTCCATCGCCATCCATAGAAACCTTAGCTCAATAGATCAAGGACTTTGCAACAACAAATGATAGACATCACTAGTCCTAACAACCATAGGGGCTGGTTAGAAAAAATGATGAGAGAAGTGATGACCATGAGGGAATCAGTATCATGCCAACCTTCTTCTTCTTGTGAGACCATTCAAACATGCTAGCCTTCATTCTTCAACAAAATCATTCCTACCTTAGTTCAACCAACATTAGAGTCATGTAAACCTTCTTTTTCTTTCAACCCACTATATCAATCATACCAATCATATCAACCCAACAATCAAACTCATTTCAACCAAAATCAAACCTCATTCAACCAAAGTCCAAAACAAAATTCATATCAACCCAACTTTCAAGTCTCTTTCAACCAAAAGAAAACCCCTTTCAACCAAAGTCCAAAACAAAATTCACATCAACCCAACATTCAAAGTACCTCTTTCAACCAAAATCAAACCCCTTTCAACTAAAATTAAACCCCATTCAACTAAAGTCCAAATCAAAATTCACACCAACCCAACATTCAAACCTCTTTCAACCAAAATCAAACCCCTTTCAACCAAATTCTAAATCAAAATTCACACCAACCTAATATTCAAACCTCTTTCAACCAAAATCAAACCCCTGTCAACCAAAGTCTACATCAAAATTCATTCAACCAAAATCAAACCTCTTTCACCCAAAATCATACTCCTTTCAACCAAAATCAAATCCCTTTCAACCAAAGCCCAAATCAACCATATCTATCCCTCATTTCATCATCCCCTGAAGTCACAAAAGGCCAATCCATGCCATCTCTATCCAATAACACAACCTCCCAAGGGCTATCCATCATACAAATCAAATCTGATTCAAGTCATGATTCAGAGGATCTCATTCAAAATCCTTCCTCATCAGGCCAATGTGTTGAAACATTCCAAGAATCTCCCATGCATATCCAAACTTCTTCCCCGTGTCTATAGGATGATCCAAAATCAAAATAAATGAGTCTTGAAACAAATAGAGATCAAGAAAAAACACTTCTATGCTACCAAATTTTTGATCAAGATCCCACCGACCAAGAATCTTATGATGATCCCTTCACTCTTTTCAATTCCATTCATAATGATACCCTTTTATCTCAAGAACAAAGTGTCCTTTCAAGTCCCATCCAAAATCCACCTCCTAAGCAAGATCTGGATAGCCCTTCTATCCTTCATTAAAATCCCTTTGCAAGTTAAGATCAAAGTATTCCTTCACTTTCATGTCTTAAACAAGATCCCATTATTTCTCCAAATCTTGATCAAGATCCCTCCATCCCTTCATTTCCATGTCATAATCCTCCATTTCTCTCACAAGATTCCCTCTCAAATGAATTTACCATTTCTTCTAGTGATCCCAATCCCTCTACACAAGTTGTTCGTGAACCCCTTATCAATGAAATCACCAATCCAGATCATACTACATAGATAAACTTGTCAACAATTGTATGTGAGTCATCATCACATGCCAATGTGGTAATAGAAACAAGCACAACACTAGCGAATGAAATCAACACCCAAGTTGTTTCATCATCTTCTTCATGCACAAGCATAACACCAGCTAATGAGATCGACACCTGGTTGGCTTCATCATACTCTTCAAGTGCATCAATAAAAATAGGCATAGCACCCGCTCATGTCACAACTTTGAAACCAAAATCAATTTGTCTCATACACCCACACTTGAAAGACTGGGGGAAAGAGAATCTACCATAGTTGGATTTCTTAAAAAATGATAAGGCTATAACTCAATTCATGGGTTCCAAGGTTGGATTTCCCTCTGACGATCAACAAAATCCAAAAACTAATAAAATCAACATTGGAGATGTTGAACATGGACACTTAGCTGAGTCCTTATATCCTATTGGAAAAGATATCTTTATTCGACTCTTCAAACAAAGACCAATGAACTACCTACATAGAACTTCTTGACCCTATGAACAACATGCACCTTAAACGATATTATATCTAAGGGTTGGGTTAGTTTAGGTTTTTCTTTCTGCATTGCATCTCATTTTATTCAAAGCACTGCATCACATATAGTTTATTTTCCAAATGCATCACATTCTCAAAATTTTTGCATTGGCATATAGCAGCATCAGTAAAACAAGACAACTGTCCAAGTTTATCAGTTGTTTGCATTTAAGAGAAACAAGGGTCATCTCCTTTCTTAGATATTCAGACATGAAATCTTTGAGGTCCTAAGGTCATTCATTTTCAACATTACCTTGTGATGATGTTTTACTTATGGTTGGGTAGTGATTTCACTATTTGAGACTTGTTAACCCAAAATCTATCAATTGCTATATCTCAAACACACTAACAAAAACTCTAATTCATTCTAGACACCTAGTTGATCATATGACTAGTGAAAAATCTAAAATTCTACTTCAGCACTGCTGTAATTGTCACACCCAAGTAGGTTTCATTACTTACAAGTCAAAGCAAGAAAAAAAAAGTGTTATGCCAAATATTCATCTCAAGGCAAAAGAGCAATGATATATAACTGAAATATCATGCACACAAAGTGTGACAAAAAGATTGACTATGGGAACATGCAAGTAACTCCATCAGGGCTATGAACGCTTGCTGGCAATGGAGCAATATTTGAGAAATTACAATCTATAACCTCGTTAGAGCTCTAAAAGCTTGCTGGCAGCAAGGCTCTATTTGGGATGCTTTTGAAGTTAGGATAATACATATAGCTAGTCATATAGGATGCTAAGTATCTTTAGTGAACACAAGAGTGGGAATTAACTCATTTGCACACACGTGGGAAAAACAAGATCAAAGTTTCAAGAACCAATGGGGAAGTTTTACGCATCTCCATTTGTAAATCCTAGTCACTAAGTGTGTTAATTTGGATGTTCCAAGGGACCTTAAGGATCGATTGACCGCTTATCTACTAAATGTTTTGTACCTCCAATTCAATGGGTGTATTACAAAATGCTAAACAAACACAGTCATCCTTGTTTGAATATGAAATACATTTTCATCATGCATATTGCATAAACATAGGTCATATCGCAAATTCATTGTCTCTGCATGCATTCTGCAGATCATTATGTCATACAGGTTTGTACACTAGGGGCATACCTAGGAAAAATCCTAAAAAATCATATAAAGTCCTGAAAAAAAACCCTAAAAATCAAATAAGATCCTAAAAAAATCAATCAAAAACATTCAAAATAGTGGAAGACATAAAATCCAAAAACATTGGGAAAATCTTTCAAAAATTCAAAAACAGTAAAATCCATCAAAATCCAAAAACAATCGAAAATAAAAAAATCATCAATCAAAAAACTTGCAATAAAATGTCTCGCAAGAAACAAATACCCTAGAAGATATCCAGCAAACGCTCCACACGAAGTTAACAAAGGATACGACTATCCAGTCAAACATCTGCAATCAACTGATCAAAGTGTCTTATCAATCATATCATATCCATATCAAGTGGTCATTATCTTGTCTTAAACAGAAGAGGATACACTCGAAATCAGATAGGTTAGTCTTAAACAGGGTCCACAACTTTCTGAGATCAGACATTATCAACCATCACATCAAGCAACTAAGAACAAAGGCACAAGGTCAGTATAGCTACTAAATATTGTCTAGGTCAGTCTTTATCTTTCATCATTTGGCTACAGATCATGTTCCTATGCTACTCAAGGATGTCCACAAGTGACTAGAGGAGCCATGATGGGCATTATCTTTTTCTTTGTTTGTTGTTTGTGGTGTGAACCAATGAAGTTCTAGGGAAATTGCTCTAGTGGGTGTCTGTGATAGAAGCATTCAGCTATTGAATGCCACACATACCTCGACCCCTAGTGTATTTCCCAGAATGGAGGGGTTCATTCCTTGTCTGCTACGTGTTTGTTTCTTCAATGAGATATCTTTACATCTTGGTTCCTTATACCCTAATGTGCTAAGCTTTGTTGTTCAATAATAAGGCTCAGTGATGAATATATATTGTGCAATAAATAATGACATAGGTTCATGAATCAATCATTCTCATATCAATCATCCTCAATTGCTACTAATTCTCTTTTTTCATTCTATTTCATTCTAAGGTTTATTCTCTCATATTATTTCTCAATATCATCTTCACATCACCTATCTCTATCTCTAATCAACTAACCATTCTTCGATCTTTCATCTCACATTCTTCTTTTTTCGAGAGATCATTCATACCTTTAATGCATAACAATCTCTCAAGGGGGCATTACACCCTAAGTATTACTGGGGCATACTGGGGCATAATTTTTTTCGTTTTCTTTGAAACAAATTCATTCCGACATTGTCTCAAAGAGGGGCAAATGTAGACACCTAAAAATGTCTCATTGATCATGTACTAATTATTCGTCTAAATTACTTAAATAATTCTTTAATTATTTAATTAAGTTAATTAATCTTATTCTTCCTATCTCATATTTCTTCATCATCTTACTAATTATTTTACTTTTAATTCTATCATCATTTAATCATTTAAACCCTTTTCTAAATATTAATTAAATATTTATTATTTAAATAATTGTGATTATTAATCCTTAAATTTTAAATAATCTTTATTAATTAAATAAATTCATTTTCAATTTCTATCTCTATTCAATTAATCATCAACCTTTTTCTAAATATTAATTAAATATTTATTACTTAATTAATTATGATTTTAATTCTTTAATTTAAATAATATTTATTATTTAATTAAATTCAATCTCTAAATAATTAAATGGTTTCTTTAAATTATTTAATTAACTAATTAATTCCTCTAATTTCATTTAATTTCATATTCTTCTAATTTCATTTAATTCTTTAATTTCATTTAATTTCTTTTAATTCATTCAAATTCACATTCTTCTAATTTCTTCTAATTTCAAATACATGTGCATGATTTCAAAAATTAAATCGAAAATCAAAGTCAAGTTCTAAATATATTCAAATAACAAATTGAATTTAAAATAAATTCAATATTTTAATTAAATCTCATGCAAATATTAAATTGAAAATCTAAGTTAAAGTGCAAGCACATGCTAAATTAATTAATTAAATCATTATATTTTAATCTCTATCTCTATCTTCCACTTTGCTTTTTTCCAAAAAGATTTCAATCACTTAACTATTCCATCTAAATTAATTAATTCAATCAATTAATTAATTAATCCAATTCCTATTTCCATCTTCTAGTTAGCTTTTTCTAAATAAGGCTTTCTTTGTCATCCTCTTTATTTCCTCCAAACATTCTTTTTCATCTTTCAAAAAGCTTTATCTCAATCAGTTAACTCATTTTATCTATTCAATCTATTCAATTCCATCTCCAATTCAACAGTTCAACTATCAATCTTCATGTGATCTCACCTGAGTTCCACCTCTTGATCAATCTGTTCCACCTTTCAATCTATTCTCTCCAAAAATCTATAAATTGAGCATTCAATCTCCATTTTCAAAAACATGAACTTCGAATCTTTGTGTCACTTGCAGGTTGCCAGCGCAATATCTGAGAGTCATCATACCACAAAGAAGAGAAGAACAATGGAAGCTATATGTGATCATGGAATAGGGAGTCTTTAATTGATTGTTTTACATTCCTATTGATTGTTTGCATTATTTCATTGGTTTATTTAGGATTCTTTGATTAGATAGGGTTTCGTGATTTCCCTATGTTTCTAATTGATTTTATAGATGAATTTTACATACGACAGTGTCCTTTTATTGTCAAGAAATTATTTCGTTCCTTTGGTTGGTTACAAGAATATGGATTGGAGAAGGAAACCATATCAGTCAAACAAAAACTACACCATTTCTCAACTGGATGCAAACATGATGTGTTATGCATGTCATAATTTTAGGCATAAAGTACTATATTGCAGAAGTAATTAGGTGAAATCATCTAGACACAACAAGAAGGTAGGCACCCTAATCAGGCCAAACTAAGAGTCTATGAAAGTTTGGAGAAGGAAACACAACCCAAGTGATGAGAAAGGAAAATATGAAACTATGGGCGAGTGGTGTGCACTCCATGCACATGTGATATCCCTTAAAGCTTAAAGAGATGCAGAACCATCTGGGGAGCTAAACCTGATCATATATTTTGTCAGGAAAGCTGATGAAAATGATATTTGACTATGCGTATTTTAGTCAATGTTAAGTTGATTAAATATATTTGTATATCCTATAGTAGTTGCTTGAGTTACAGAAGTTTTGGTTTTGGCAGCAATTAAGATTTGGCATTATTGGCACACAATTATGATTTATTGTGAAAATTGCCTTTGATTGTGGTTGCATACTTTATATAAATAAGGTTGTGTACATCTAAAAGTGCTAAAGATAAATTGCAGATAGTCCACATTGCAAAGAATGGTTTATGTTGAGTGGTTGCAGAATAGTCATTGTAAAAAAAAATGCTACAAAAAAACTCATTTATAAAAGGACCGATATATATCTTTATTCAGAGTTTATGTTGAAAAAGTTGACCATATAATCTGTGTTAAATGAGACTGTGTGACAATACACTATATTCAACAAGGATGGATACAATTCATTAGATCAATGAAATAATACTTGTATGATGCAACATAAAAGTAAAATGTCTGATGTAAAAGCATGAGGATAATGAGAAGTTATATAACAACAACAGGAGAGGAGATGTATGTGTTAGGATAGATTGGATACTCAAATTAGAGTTAAAATGAAAGAATAATTATAGTGATGCAGGATGTTTGTGTTGACCATTTGCTCTAAATAAGTGAATCATTTTCATTCTCAACTTGAAGCCAAGAGGAAAACAAAAATAATTAATAATGAATATTGAAGCTAAAAGGATAATGCACATGGAAGCAATGGTAGCTTGTATGAAACAATTGATGATGTGTTATTTTCTTACATGAATAGGGACTGCAAGTGGTTTGTTTGTAGCATCAAGACGTTAGGGACATAAGGAAGAATTTCAGAAGAAAGAGTGTGAAGCAGGAAAGGTAGAGGGTGAACTCACAATAATGGTTCCCACTTTTTTGCCACTTTTGACACTGAGATGAACATTTTTAAAATAATCTTCAACTTCTGAGAACTATAACTTTTAAACTATTAAAAATTTGAAGATGATGTAAAGTAGTGATTTGTAGAATTTTGTTTTTAGATTCTATATACATTTTTTTAAAAAAAATTTGAAGGATTTTAAAAAAAAATTTCCATCTCCCTCGAAAAGTAGTTTTTTACAACAAACTACATTTTTTAAGAGTGACGTGCCTCCCGAAAAGCATAACTTTTTTTCTATAAATGATAAAAACTCAATTCTTTAGAATTTTGGTTTGTGACATCAATATCCAGGGCTTGCATTTGGTTTGATAGTGATATGTTCAATATTTTTCATTTTATAAAGTTTTGAAGTCCGACCAGTCATAATTCAGACATAGGTTTAAGTTTGAACACATAACTTGTTCTATATATATCGAAATTCAATTTTATTTTTTTTGTTAGAAAGAAGACATCAATACTTGGGGCTTAGATATTTAAAAAAAAAAAATGAATTGGTTTCTTATTTTTCCCAATGCGTTGAACAGAGAAGTTCATGTTCGGTGAAAAACCAATTTTCCATAAAATTAAAAAAACAAGAACATAATAAATTCAAAATATAACAAAATTATACTCGTTGGAAGGCTTGCTCCGAGTACTACCATCTAATATTTTTGGGTTATCAAGATTATTTCATTCATGCTTTGAACCAGAGCTCTGAAGTCGTAAATTCTTCATAACTCTGAAAATTTTTGGGAGAAACCTCTAACAGCACGTTTCGAATGAACAGTGCTTCGATCGAATTGGGTTCGCTCAAACCCAGGGGTTTAATTTTGGCCTGTACAAGTATTTTGGTGGGTTCACTCGAACCAAAAAATCCACTCGTGGTTTGAGCAAACCCATGACTGCAAGCTGGTTCGCTCGAACTTGGAGGGGTAGTTCGATCGAACAAGCCTATTTCGCTCGAACCCCTCAAAAAATAAACTCCCCACTTTCGCCAAATTCCTTCGTTGGAAAAAGTGGGAACTAGCTTTGTGAGTTCACCCTAGACCCCACAAAGTGAAGTATGTATGTGTGAATCTAAAGAAAAGAAATGAAATGCAATGTGGAAAAGGTGCAGTATTCATAGGGACCATAAGTGTAGACCAATAAGTGTGTGAACACAAATGAAGATTGCACATAGAATGATTAAGTGAAGAGACAATGTGGGGTAGAAAAGAGATAATTTAGAGCCAAAAATAGAAAGAAGAAGAACAAAGAAGAGGAGTTGAGAGTGCGTGTTAAACACGATGTGTAATATGGAGAGCAGATGGAAGAGAATAGAGTACAGGCCAACAAGAGTGTTGACTGGTTCAAGGCAATGGAAGAAGAATTGCAATAGATGTGGAATAAAAAATATATAAATATGATTAAAATTTTATAGCAGAAAAAAGGAAGGAAACCAAGCAAGATAACAAAGATACATAGCATTGCTCATGAAGTAACTAAAAATGAAGTGTGTGACAAATCAGTATATTTATATAGAGGGAAACAGTTTCTTAGTTAGAACAACAAAGAGATGGGTACACAAAAGACATGTTGAGAAGATTTCAGATGAATGATTGCAAGCCAGTTAGTACCCCCATGGTGATTGGTTGCAAGTTAAGAAAAACTGATGAGTCGCTAGAAGTTGATCAAACCATATAGATTAATGATCATAAGTTTACTATATTTAGATGCCTCTAGGCCATACATTATGCAAGTAGTATGTATGGTGGTTAGATTTCAAGTTTCCCCAAAGAAATCTCATGTCAATGCACTGAGAATAATATTTAGATATCTGCAGGGTACAGTTGATTATGGTTTACGACATCCAAAGAATGATGACTTTACTTTGCAAGCCTACATAGATACAGATTGGCCAGGTTGCGTGCAAGACAAAAAAAAAGCACTAGTGGTGGATCTTTCTTCCTTGGTGACACATTAGTTTCATGGCATAGTGTTAGCCCCAATTTTAAAATTGACAAATTTTAAATTTTTTGTGTCAATAATCATGAAACTATCTAGTCTATGATACTCCAAGTAGCGGGTTTATAGACATTAATTCAAAAAGTTGTTCAACTTTGTGAAGTTTTAGGAAAAGCTGATGCATTCTCAAGATGTGTCAATTGGTATTCTATCAGTCAATTGACAAAGTTGTGTGAGTTTGTTAAGGCACTGAGGCATTTCATGGAAAATAATTACAGTCTATTTATCGACCTGATTCTTCACATTAAGAAGTGACCAATATGCATAAATGAGTTGGTACTATTGGCAAAATTGGCAACATAAAAAAGTTCACAAAGAATCTGATGCCTTATATGCTCTACCAGCTCGGTTAAAGCTCCATTATTCATTTTGTATAATAAAGGAGGCGGTTGTTAAGACATTGTATTGGCAAGTTGGGCAGCTTTACAAAAACACTGATGAAGAAGATTTGTTGTATGTCTTCAGGCTTTTTGTTTAGTTATCAAAGCAACTCAAACTACTGCTAAGTTTCATATGGATGAAAATACATTGATCAATCATTTGGCTTGGTTTCTAAAATGAAACAAATTGCCAATAATATTACCAATATTAACGATTGTGTAGATATCATCGACAAGTTTGTGTGCTTTCACAAGTTGTCGAATTTGTTAAAATTATCGAAAGCACAATCCACGAACAACATCATAAGTTATTATACTTTGTAAAATATAGTAAAAAATTGATCAAGTATAAGCAAGGATGTGAAGATGTTTCAAACTCTTCAATATTTTTTGTTATCGATAGGCTGGCTAAGTATATGAAAATGCCTATACATCTATGGTTGAAAAGTTCTTTATTATAACTAATTTGAATATTGTTGAAAATCCCCGTTGTTCTCACTAAGAACTTAACCTATGGAATGTCAAGATTGCAGCATAAACAAAATCAAATGGAAGGAACGTCGGTGTTTTGTGTTGCTTAGAAAAGTTGTCGATATATGTTGTGGATGATACTTGGACTGTTGATGGCTAAAATAAGGTAGTTATTATAACTACCCAAGACACAAACAAAATACCATGGTCTTAGGATATGTACAAAATGGTTTTGTTGAAAAGGCTTCAGAAAGATTTCAAGCACATGCAACTAGGTAGTTATAAACTCGAGCTACATGACCACCATCCTTTCTGTCTATAACAACAATGCTCAGAAGTTGGTAGACTTTTTTGTCATGATCCATGCCAACATCCTCCATGCTAGTGATAATATGGGAGTTTCGGAAAAATTTATGGACATCTACCAAAGAATAATGGTGGGAGATTTCAGTTAGATATTATAGTTCGAAATGCTCTAGTAGAAATGCAAGTAAAATTTGGAAGCATAAATGGAGTACACAGATTTTTCGACAAAATGCCTCAAAGAGAGGTCATCTCATGGAATGCTTGATTGCAGATTTTGCACTAAAATGGATTAGTTGAAAAGGCTTTGAAAACTTTCGAGAGAAGATGCACACGACAGATGTAATTGGTAGGTACACAACCCAAATCTTTATCGATATCCTCTCGGCCCACGAGCAGGAGATTTCGAACAATATATGGACATCCACCAAACCACGGTCTACACAGATTTTTTTCAGGTGTATGGTTTGAGATGCTATGATTGACTTCCTTGCAGAACTTGGAAGCGTACACAAGGTAGGTGAAATATTTGATAAAATGCATCAAAGAGATGCCATCGAATGGAACACAGTGGTTAAAATATTTGCAGAGAATGCACCAAATGAAATCATTGAAAAAGATTTAAAAATTTGTAAGCAAATGCACTTGCTAAGTGTCAAACAGATTCCAAACTAATTGCCATTTCTCCTTCATACGTGCAATGGAAGATTCAAAGCGGGTTATGAATGCCCATCATCGAATGTTTTAGTCACTATTACCCTAGCTGATATACATGTAAGATGTGGAAGCATAGACACGACACCCAAAATGTTTGACATGCCACATCATAAGAGAGGTAGTCCCATGTAACACAATGATTCTCAAAATTTGTAGTGAGTGGATTTATTGAAAAAGCTTTAGAAGTTTTTAAACAAATGCAATTGTCGTCATCCTCACTCATAACAAGTTTGGTTTTTTTTCACCATGGTCAACTGATGCATTTGATACACTATTTCACCCGACAAGGAATGAGATAAGAAAAGCTTCAAAAGTTATGACTTTAAGTGAAATACTACATTGAAAATACAATGTGTATGCATAAGTTCAAAGAAAGTATTGAAGGATATGGGCTTGTTATTCAATGAAGAGCTCTCAAAACTAAGTATTCTAATGTGTATATTGATGTAAAGTTATTGAGATTCATGATGAAATGACATTACACATGCTAGAAAGTCAAAGAGCATTGGCTATGTCAAAGGTTGTAGGATTTGAAATGTAAAGTGAAATGTTCACTAGTTTTGTGTTGTGCAACAAAGAGGAAAAGTGCAGACAATGGTCAATTTCAAGGAGATCTCCAAAAAGTATCAGAGGCAAAATACATGAAGATTGCAAACTACCTCAACAAGATGAAAAATCTCATCTACTCCAAAATCATATGTTTCAAGTTCTCATTTTGTAAAATTTATTTATGTCACTTGATGTAACTAGAGTTAGAATTTGTATCTAATGTTTGTAAAAGTTAGGTAAATACTAACTTGTCTTCAAAAAGGGTAGTTACTCAAAATGTTCGTTTATGGTAGTTATCCTAAGTATTTATTTAGGTAGTTATTCTAAGTAGTTGTTCTAAGTGATTATCCTAGTTGGTTATGCTAAGTATTTACACAAAGTAGTTATGAGGTAGTTATTCTAAAAGCCTATAAATACAAGGACAATTCATTTATAAATGGGACTCTTATAGAGGGGAGATTATGGATATATTCTCAAAGAAATAGATTCATGAAATTTGTGTTTACACTTTGTACAAAAGAGTTCTTGAAATTATATAATTTCATGGAAATAATAAAGGATGTGCATTTAGCTCGTATGTTCTATATGTTCTTCTTGAGCTATTGTTGCTAATTTTTCATATGTCAAATTAGTGATGTCTGTGTCTATTTGTAAATCATTTGTCATCTATTGGAGTTCTTATGATCCATGCAACTGATGTAATGAAACATTATCGAGCTCTTTTATCTTGGTTTGGATGTGCTAGAGTTACTCATCTCTTCATATGTTGCGGTATGTCACCCTTCTTTCATCAACATTGCAAGTTAAAACTTGTTTTGTGCTTAAACCCTCTTTGTATCCGTCATCATTTGTGAAATCATATTTGGTGTTTGTATGTTTGCTATTGGGGTTTCTATTATTCACCTTTCTTTAGCTTTGTCTCCTTTTGGTACTTTCAGGTAAAAAGTACACAAAAATCCTAAAAACCCCCATCATACGAGGGAGCCACCCCTCTCAAACACAGAGGAAGATTTTAGTATGATTGCAATCTCTTCAACTGTTGGAATGGTTGTCACTACTCTTTGGGCAAATAGGGTCAATTTTGAAGGAGAATTCACAGTGAAAAATCTGTTTACCAACACATAGCAAGAAACAAGAATCCATCTCTTTATCTACTGCTGAAGCAGAGTACATAGTCACTACTACATGTTGCTCACAAGTTCTCTAGATGAAGAAAACAATCGAGGACATCTAGATAGAATATGTAGATCCAAATACCATAAAATATGATAATTCAAGTGCAATCAATATCTCCAAGAACCTTGTCATGCACTCAAGAACAAAAAACATAGAAATTAAGTATCATTTCTTGAGGGAGAAGGTAGTTGAAAAATAATTTGAGGTTGAATATGTAAGTACTGGTTAGCAAGTGGCTGATATTTTTACAAAACCTCAACCAAGGGACACTTTTTTGAGATTGAGGTTGAGTGTTGTCCCTCCCTCATTCGGCACTTAATTAGATATAGAGGTATGTGGTTTAGGGGGAGCTCATATATTTAAAATATACATCCTTGAACCTGTGTGTGCTCCAAGGGAGATGGAGCATAAAAGGTATGGTTCTCAGGGGGAGATTACTGCTAAAAAAAGGGTTAGCAAATGGCAGGTGTTACAGATGCATAAGCACAAAAGGACCTATGCAGTTGGTGTCCATGACATGTTATCAACCACATGTATAGTGTAGTTTTCAAAGAGGGAGTGACATGTGTTTTTAGCTGAGAGAAGAAGGAGAATATGAGCGAGGTTAGAAATTGGTTGCCCTCCCTTTGCCATTATTGTCAAAGGGGGAGAAGATGAGCATGGTTGACATCAATGCCAAAGGGTGGGATTGTTGGCATTAGATTGCCATTGATGTCAATAGTTGAGAAGATGCACTAGAAAGAGATGTAGGATGATGAGTGTTCTAGAGTGAAGATTAGATTGGTTGAGATGGTGTTGTCTCACGGTGGCAGGGTTGAGCATATTTTTGTGTATGTGTGCAAGTTGAACAAGCATGAGTTTATGTTTAGTCAAAGGCCACTGAGTTGGTAAGGCACTGGGCTACAAGGCTTTACTCAGAAAAATACTATTGCAGTAATGTATAATACATAGTGTTAGTCGAACACTATTATAGGGATATCATAACACATCGCGTTTATCGCTATCATTGTTTCCTGAGTCAATAAAATGTGTTGACCAAGGTAGTTGTGAAACTACAACAAGCGAAGTGCATAACACACAAAGAGTGCTATCGTTGTTTCACAGGTCAACAGATTACATTGACCAAGGTTGTTGTGAAACTATGACAGGAGAAGTGCATAACATGCAGAGAGTGCTATAGTTGCTTCATGGGTTAATAGATTGTGTTGATCAAGGTAGCTATGAAATTGTGACAAAAGAAGCGTATAACATGCAAAGAGTGTCATCCCTATTTTGAAGTCCACTTTGCATTGACCAAGATGGCTGCAAAACCATGAAAAGCGTATAACCCTTAGTGTTAGTCAAATTCAAGGAAATGTGAGCTCAACACTTTTCCTATGAATCCAATGTTGATTCCTCCTACACGTAAACCGTTTGTGAGCATAGGGATATAATGATGGGTCCCACCATCCACTATGCTACTAAGTATGAGTTATGAGGGTTAGGTGGACAAATTTTGTTGACAAGTCTATGTAATTGAAAAAGGGCATGTGTATCAAAGGAGATTTTTTCAGTCTACACAGCAAATAAGGAAAGCAACAAATGTTGAGCAGAGCTTTAACTGAAGATATATTTTCAAAATGGGGATTGAATGCAAAGTCAAATCAGAGTGTAGAGTTTGTTGAACAAAGAAGGAAAGAGTCATTTAATATGGACGACTACAAGTCTGAAATGAGGAGACAATAAATTATTCAATAGCTGGAGCACTTTTTTTTTAATTTCTTTTTGGAGGGAAAACCCTTGGGGAACATAATTTAACATGAAGTGAAGTTAGTGGGTATGAGTAGTGGTTGGATGAATGAATGTGGTGTGTAGGCATGCAAAGAGGTGGAGAAGTGTGTAAAACACAGGATACATAGCAGTGAAGAAAAATAAGGGGGGTGCAGAGAAGTAGCTTTAGCACATGCGTATAACACAATGCCCAAGCAGGCATAACACTGCAAAAGAGATTAAATGCAAAATGATCAAATGTGAAGAGGAGATAAGAGGTTGCTAAAAGCCAAAGCATTGAGTAGAAAAATAGAAGATTAATGCAAAATAAAGAAGGCGGGATAGGTACAACAAAGAGGTGAAGGAGATAGAACAAGGAAGAGAAGAAGGTATCCAAAAGAATATAATAGAGTGCAACAAAGAGAATAAGGGATAGATATGTAGAGAAGTGAAGAAAAGATAAATTTAAAGGTATCAATAGGCCGGAGAGTTGAAGAGGGCTATAGAGGAAATAAATTAGAGCATTAGCATAACACAACAACAAAGCAGGCATAACATTATGTGAACAAGCAGTTGAACATTAGTGAGTTATTAAATTTCATTTTTAATGAGGTGCTTATTTGTATTTGAATATTTACTCATTGTATGTCATCTGAGTGAGTGCTCAGATAGGGGGTTGGTGATCCTTTGGGTTGGTGCCCATAAATGTGTAATTAATCTTTTTATTGTGAAGTTAGATTAGAGCAGTAGACTCTAGCAGCATTTCTCATCAAGGCTTTTCCCCATCCTAGGTTTTCCTCATATATCTAGTGTTATGCGATTATCTTGTGTGTGTGAATGTGTTTAATATCTCTACTTGTAGTTTCTTGATTTCCATAATTTAAAAAGATTTGATTATTTAGTAAGTTCAAGTTTTTGTTACCACTGCTTCATCCCCCCTCTCAGTGGTTCATTTGTGTTCCTTCAAATGCTCAATTGTCAAAGGTGTGTTTCCTATTAATAAAAGCACCTGCAAGAGACTTAGCATGTGCACAGACTTTGGGAGTTGAAGTGGAAGATGGCCTAATTCTTGCTAGAAAAATTAGGAAGGATCCCAACAAGTCTAAGGGTTCAAATTCATTTTCAGAACCATCTTCGTCAGGTACCATAGTCCCAATGGTAAAAAATTTGACTAATGAGTTACTTGCATTGAAAAATCAAATTTCTCAATGTACGTTCTCTACACCAAACAAGGGTATTCCAAGGAGGACATATCCAAATCATGTTGCAAACTATGCTGCAAAAAATCAATCCAAGTTACCTCCTCTACAAGAGAGACGTGCTCTTGAGGCTCCTCCATAGAATTCAACGGTGAGATATTTTTAAATTGAACAAAATGAAACTCCTTCTTCCAAGTTTCACATGGAAGACATTGCTGCACTTTATCAAGATGAAGAAGATATAGCTAGCGACTCTATTATTCAATACATGCACTATGAGGACCAAGCAAAACCAAAATAAGTTCATGGTAAAGCTTTTGCAATGCTTACTCATTCCCAAAGTTATTTGGATCATTGTAAAGGTGATGCAATAAAAATAAAGGATGGTGTTCAATCCCCTATTTCCATTGCAAAAAAAGGGACACCATTGCTAGTCCTTCCAAAGGATACAACAACAAACAAAAAAGTAATCTTGATCCTTCTATGGTTCCTTCTAATGTACCAAGAACAAGTGCCCCAAATCCCAAACCTCAAACTGATATTTTAGTACCTTCTTCATCTAGTTCCTATCAATATTTTGACATAATTGACCACACTAAAAAGACCAAAATTCAGATGTCTAAGGTAGAATATTTATAAGCCAACCCAAATGAATTTGATAGGTTGGTTATGTTTGTTAAAGATAAGGATATTCATCCCATTTCAAGTTCTCCCAAAGTATACATGCTACTCTTGAGCCCAAGAATTTACCTAATAACCTTGTCATTGTTCCTTCATCTACCCCAAGAAAGATAGATCCTTTCTATATTTCCCTATTGATAAATGGTTTCAAGTTAAGTAATTGTGTTATAGATTATGGTGCCTTAGATAATGTTATGTTGTCTAAGGTAGCTAATTGCCTAGGATTGAATTTAACCAAAACCTTTGGTAACTATTATTCCATGGAAAACAAAAAATTGCCTCTTGTGTGGAAAATTAAGGATGCACAATTTGCATTTGTATTTGCATCTTTTCCAGATAAGATCAAGATGATAGTCTTGGTCGTCGATGTTCTTGCATCTTATGGAATGTTATTGGGATGTAACTTTTGTAAGGATTTAGGAGGGGAACTCAATATGGACATGTCTCAAGCTAAGATTTTGGTTAAAAGAGTTATGCAAAAGCTTCCTCCTAAAAGGGAAACCAAGTATACAATTGTAAAGTCAGATGACCCTAATGCACAAATCATATTTGAATTGGTTCGAATGGTAAATTAGTACCTACATATTGATGAGGTCTCAAAATTTTCCTAGGATTGGTTTGAAGTTTATGAGGCATTCGAAGGCTTTTATTCTTCAAGTGTCTCGGACAATGAAAATTTTGCAGATGTTGAGGAAGAAGCCACATCATCTGATAGTGATAGTCGTGGTGGTTCAAATTCAAAATGTGATGAATCTTTTGTGTTTTCATCAAGTTCAAGGTTCTATAAGTGATCAAGCCCAAAGTTCTTTAGATAACAATGAAAATATTTCTAATGATGTATAAACCCTAGAGTTTGATGGTAGTTGTGCTTTTGTTAGATCAAGGGCAGGCATTGTTTTCATTTCTCCTCAAGGAGAAATCTTCCCTTACTCTTTCAAATTGCAATTTTCTAATACAAACAATATAGCTAAATATGAATCTTTTTTGGTTAGGAATAGAAGTTTCACATAAAAGAGGTGTAAAGAATCTCCATGCACAAGGTGATGCTAAGTTAGTGGTATGTAAAGAAAATATACCAGACAAGAAATGATAGTGTCAAGAATTACCAAAAACTGGTATAGGATTGCATCAAATCTTTTGAAGTGTTCAACATCTTAATAGTTCCCAGAGAATTCAATGACCGGGTTGTCTCCCTTGCAATGTCTTTCACTCTCTTGATTCCTCACAAGGATTTTTTCTAGTATAAGTATACTATTGAATTGGTTTGTTGGCCAAGTGTTCTTGATAATTGGGATCATTGGCATAATTTCAATGATGATTGTATACACCTAAAAATGGTCTGAAGATAATTAATTAAATAAGCAATTATTTAATTAATCCTCCTTCCTAATTGAATTGAATTCACTAAGCAATTTGATTAAATTTTCCTTTTCATCTACTTATTAATAAATCTAAGGATTTATTTAATAGGTTCATTTCAATAATCCCCTTTAATTAATTAATTCCCCACATCAAAATCATTTCTTCTAAAATCCCCTAATTAATTAAAACAAATCAAATTCATGAGTTGTTGAGATCAATTAGCCTTTTCCCATTATTTGAATTTTTAAATTCAAATTCTCCTAACTTCTACCACTCCTAAACCTAACCATTCCTAAACCTAACTCATTCTACCTACCACCATGTTCCCTTTTATCCAACATCTTCTAGAACCTTGTGACACTTGTCACTAAGTGTTCCCATTCATCTAATTCCTTCTAGAAGCCTCTTGACACTTGTCACCATAGAGATGATAGATGCTTCCTTTAATCCAACCCCCTTTGCCATCCTCCTCCAATTTAACCATTGATATCTTTAGATCAATCTTGACCGTTGATTCTTGCCACCTCACCCTTAAACTTGGAAATCCAATAAATAGACCTCATTTTGGAGCAATATGGATCCCAATTTCATCTCATCTTATGCATTGTTACTATAGGCATCTAGTTTATAGCTTATCATTCTTTAGCAATGTTATCATGCTCAATTTTAGCTTAATTGCACCTGTATGCGGGAAAAGTGGGCCAATAAAACTCAATATGTGAAAATATTTCAAAATACTAGTCCACACACAAACACAGGACTTCTTGGTGCAAGCTATGGAGTAATGAAGTATTACTCAGCTTCCCAAGGTGGGTCCCATGGTTCTCTATCTCACAATGTCCCTCAAACCAATATTTTTTCTCTCAGATCACTGAGCAAAATGGTTCAGGGATGGCAAATGCAAGAACGAGGGATGCTTTGATAGATTTTTAGAATGAAATGCATCCTAAGCTATGCATGATTCTAGAATGCAATAAACTAGATGATAAGATGACAAGATTAGTATGAATACTATCTTAACATGATATATTTATTCTATGATTGAGCTAAATGATAGAGAAAGTATTCTAAACATGTATATTTAGACTAATTTCTGATTTAAAAGAGGCTAAAATGATGAGCATAAAAATGATATGAAAGCTTGAATGTATTTGAGCATAAGTATGATACTATAAATTTGAAGGATTCTCTATATCTAAAAATGGAGGAATGAGAGCTCTATTTATAGCAAGAATAGGGCAATGGATGGTCAAGATTGAATGGTTTAATCAAGGGTTGAGTTTGAAAGTTGGGGATCCATATTTGTAATTGGCACCAATGAAATGGTGACAAGTGTCAACATAGGGTTGGGTTGAGAGAAGGGGTTGGAGGCATTAAATGCCTGAGGAGACCTCATGGTTATCTAGAGGGTAAGGGTCAAGATTAAGTTAGGTTTACCCAATGGATTAAGACTTAATCCAAGGATAAATCTTTGTGCAAATGATTAAGAGGTAATCATGGTCAAAGCATTAAAGGTCTAATGAGACCCTTGGGTTGGGTGAAGGTTGAGTTAAAACAAATGTTTTAACCATGTAAGAGGGTTTGAGTTAACCATTAATGGTTATTGGAAACTTTGGGGGATTAAGTGGTTGAAGGTTGAAAGCCTTTAATGGTTATCAAAGACTTTAAGGAATTAAGTGGTTGAAGGTTGAAAGCCTTTAATTTTTATCAAAGACTTTGAGGGTTTGAGAAGTGACTTCCCTTTGCTTAGGGATGTGACAAAGTTTAGAGGAGGGGTTAGGTTAATTAGAAGCGATTAGAAGATTCTAGAAGGGATTAGAAAGGGGTTTGGGATTTTGCAAGTGGATGGAGGGATAATAGGATTTAATTGAAATAGAGTAATTTAATTCAATTTGGTTGTAATTTGGGGAAATTGAATAAATTAGATTTATTCAATTTTAGGATAACTATTTAATTAAATTTGAATTTAATTAAAAGTGGATAGGGGGAATTTAATTGAATAAAATGATTTATTCATTAAATGGATATAGTGAATTTTATTTAAATAAATTGAGTAATTTACTTAATAAAATAGAAGAATGTGGATAATTTAATTAAATTGGATTTAATCAAATAGAGAAATGAACATAAAATATTCATTTAGGAATATGGTCATTTTTATACGTCTACAGCACCTTCATTCTAGCTTATTTTCTAGAATAATCATGAACTCATATAGCTCAATCATGTTATTCTTGCTAGATCATGCATTTTCATCATTCAAATCCTCCATCTAAGTGTAGTCAAGTCACTGGAGTATGCATAATCAGATCTAAGAGTATTTTTCATACTCGCATTTACTAGGAGGCAATAAGTCGATTAGCTATGGTTTTACTAAATCTTCTAACCCTGCTTGTAATGATTTATTGAGTGCATTGTGTTTGCAAGTACAGGTACACTTCACAGAGCATGACATTTTGGCTCCCAGCGTGGGGTCGGAATCATCTCTTTTTTACCTCTAAATCTTTAGCAAACTTCATCTTTGTCCGGCTCTGGTTTAGAAATTCATACGAGTTGCCTTGTTAGCTCATACGAACTTCCTTTCAGTCTAGGATGTACGAACTTCCTTTTAGTCTAGGACGACACCTCATCCTGACTCGACTAGGTATAAATCTGTGTCGTACGAGGTTTTATGTTGCAAATTCTTTATTCATACTAGGTCTAAAGATGTGTTGTACGAGTCTATTTCTTGCAAATTCTTTACTTGTACTAAGCATAATTCTGTGTCGTACGATCTAGTTTTTGGCTTGTGTCGGAGATCTAAATATTTGTCGTACTATCTGATAAATCATGTCATACGAGTTTTTGCATCTATGATTTTTGATAAACTGCAAGTTAGGGTTTTCTAGTTTTAATCCAAGATTTTCTAACACTAACCCTGACTGGTTTGTGAGATTGTTGGCAGCCTAACTCTTTTCTGTAGGACGATTGGTGAAGATACGCTTGTCAAAAACATAATTCAAAAACAATCAATGACTACTAATGGATCTATTTTGCGGGTTGCCTATGATTCCAACTAAACTTTGTGTATTCATTAAAGTTTTCTAGGCACACATCAATTTTGATAAAGGAAATGAACTATCATGTCTTATGTGTCTTTGATGATAGGCGAGTATTTTCTCACCTTTCTTAGGTGATCAGAAAGCTAGACTCATCTTTTTGCTTTCATTAGTGCATTTCTTTAGCAGGTCTGCCCTCCCGAGGAGTAATAACTCTTAGCCCTTAAGGCTGGTGAGAGGGGAACGACCTAAGTGGGAATGACTAACGCCAATTAATCCAACCCACTATAAAATAAATGAGTTTTTGATGAAAATCAAAGTAACGACAGTGCTCGGGAATAGCTCTCCTCCGTACCTTCAGGTATATCAAACCTTGGTTTTCAAGGCTGAGAGACCTCTTAATTGAGTTTATACCCTGATGCGTCGAACGGATCCCTTACTAGTGTCGGTTAAAATAGAAGCTACCCGATTCACCTCTGAAAGGGTGATAATATTTGTGCAAGAGAGATAGTAACTCTCCCAATACACTTGTCATATTGTGCCCCCATTAGCATTTGGAGTCGGATAATACGGCATTGAGAATCCATTGCGTGAGGCTCAGTGACTGTATTCTGATTAGCTATTGGGTGTGTGCCTAAGTCAGCAAGAAAAGGTTTTCATTCTTAGCCAACTTCCTTAGGGTTTAGCATGCTTGGAGTCATTTATCACATCATGTGTTTTCTATGTATTCATCCCTAAATCGACAAATTAGACATCCAAAAACTAGAAGATATAAGCAAAACATTAAACTTTAGTTATCAAAAGTTCAAACAAGCAAACATTTTTATCTCTATATGGTTATTTGTCGTACGAGTTAGGATCTCTTTCATACGAACCTGTTTGCATAAAATTATGTGTCGTGCTACACAACATTTTATGTCATACGAGTTAGCTATTTTGTCATATGGTTTAGAAAAGTGTGTCGTATGAGCCTCTACTTTTTACATGAAAACTTATTCTTTGTCATACAGACTCATATCTTGTGTCATTCTAAGTTGCATATCCTGTTGTACGAAACTTTGCATTTGTCAGTCCAGAGCTGTGTCATGCATGCCTATTTCAGATTTGTCATTTATGCCTGATCAATTTGTAGTAAACATAAACACCTATTATCTGTCAATATGTGCTTAGATTGTCTGCTCGGTTTGCTTAGTCAAGTTATCACCTGTCAAAATCAGACTCTAGAAGATAAACACCTTAAGATTTTCAAAGTACTCACCCCCAACAAGTTCAAGATCTAAACATCTCAAAGTGCATTATCACCCTCTTTGATAAACTGATCACTCAAACATAGTTTCTCATCAGGATCAATCATCCTTTATCACGAAACTGAAATGTTTGGTCAGGATAACCTTGTCCCACATCGTAGGATATATCATTCCTACTGGACTTGGTTCTTATCAAATCATCACTGTTGCACTCCTAAACCGAAGATCGAAAAACTTGCAAACTTTTAAACACTTGAATTCTCTTTTAGTGTCATATCACTTTATTGCCTTGAAATTGATTGTTGATTACTTACCCAAAACAACCTTTTTGACAATCAAATCCTAAGCAGAATAACACAAGTGTATGCCCGTTCTAACTAGAGCTCAGAAACGAAGGATCGCAGAGACAGAAATTGAAACATTGGAAAACATCAAAGAACACAAATTCATGGAACATGAAGATGAAATACAAATTGAAGGAGAAATAATAGAAAAAAACATCGGAGACATCAGAGACATCAAGAAAGATCCCCAATTCGACAAGTTTATGCATAAATTGTTGGAGGAATAAAAAGAAAAATACTTTCTAATGCTAGCTAAATTTGGTGCTACACTTCCCCAAGATTTTGATGTGAATAAATTGACACAAAAGAAAAGTGACCCTCCCCCTAACGAACAATATGAGGACATCTTTGGTCTTCACATGAATGACACATCAATTCCTAATAACACCAGAACCAATGAAGAAACTGACATACCTAGAAGAGAAGGAAGTAGAAATCCTGAATAATATTCAATTCAATGAGGATACAAGAAGAGCTAGAGATGAAACAAGAAGATATCTCAATCCTCCTAGAATGCAAAATCATGGTCATGCAAGAATAAATCATGTTGATAATCCTATCATGACTCTCACACAACAACTACAAGCAATGCAAACACAAATCCAAGAGATGAAAAGAGGAAATGTTAGACGATACTCACTTCAAGAAATTTGTCCTTATCCTTTTGATAGAAATCTAAATATGATACCATTTCCTATAGGTTTTAAAACTCTGAGATATGAAAAATATGATGGAATCACTAACCCTCAAGATCATATACGAGAATTTTGCACAATGAGTATGGAGTTTGCACATGAGGATACCTACTTAATGAGACTATTTCCAAAAAGCTTAACTAGACTAGCTATGGAATGGTTCTCCAAACTTACACCTAAAATCAGATCATTTTCAGAGTTGGTGGATAAGTTTGTTTCACAATACTCCTATAACATACAACATGAAGTAACAATGCTAGACCTTTGTAACACTAAACAAAAAAGTGGAGAACCCTTCATGACATTCTTACAACGATGGAGATGCCTAGCATCATGGTACCCTCGTACATTGCCAGAGTACGAAAAAATGGACATATTCATTGACAACTTAAATTATCAAATGAGTTATTTCTTAAAAATGCAAGAAAATCAAAGCTTTGGAAAAATGGTTGATAATATAATTAGAATGGAAGAAGCCATGATAAAGAAGGGTGAGTTGAAAATATACAAAGAAGGAGTCCATCCTCCTAACAACAACAATAACAACAATCATAATTATAATCCAAAGTTTTGGAATAGAAATTGAAATATCATCAATGATGGAATAATAGATAATAACAATGTGAAACCAAAGCAACTGGCTTTCAATTTATCTACTCACTCGGCAACAGCATAACAAAATAACAATCACCAAAGAGCAGCTATCAAAACTTTCTTTTGAAGACAATTCACAAACATTGGTGAACCCCATGGATCAGCACTAAAGACACTTCTCGCAAACAAATTGATCACTTTACCAGAAGAAAGGAACTACGAACCTCAAATCAAACCACCTTGGTGGAACAATAATCAGTATTGTGATTTCCATCGAAACAAGGGACATCTCACAGATAATTGTCAAAAGTTGAAACATGTCATACAAGACTTAATTGAGAATGGTGTAATAATGGTGGATGGACATAAAATAAATGAATCTCATACCGCCTTTAAAACTCCACTTCCAAACTATGAGAAAGGTGAGTCATCAACAACAAACAATGGTAAAGGTAAAGCAAAGGTAAACTATGCTCATACAAATGACAATGTGGTCAATGTGATTGTAGTTAAAGAAAAACAAAATCAAGAACATGCTTAGGCTATCACAAGAAGCAAAGCCAAAGTTGTTTTTCCGGGTCCTACAACAAGCACATCATCCACTACAACAAAACAATACAATCTAGTGGAACAATTGCAGAAAACACCTGCCCAAATATCCATCTTGGAGCTTTTAAAACTTTCACTTGCACACAAGGAGATTCTTGAACGAGCATTAGTAGATACCACAATATCCAAATATCTTTATATTGATCAATTCCAAACCATGGTGGGACACCTCACAACCCCTCATTGCTTATCATTCATTGAAGAAGATGACATGTCCTTGCAACTCCCTCACAATGCTCCTTTGCATATTGAAGTCCTTATTCACAAAACACGAGTCAAGCGTGCTCTAATAGATGGTGGAGCTAGCCTAAATATTTGTTCATTAAGTCTTGTTCATGCCTTAGGATATTCAGAAGATGTAGTTGATGTCCAGAAAAGGATCACCATAAAAGCCTATGATGAAGAAGAACATTCCTCCAAGGGAATTGTGATACTACCAATCAAAGTGGGACCTCTACAAAAAGACACAACATGCCAAGTTCTAGACTTGGACCTATCATATAATGTGCTCCTAGGGAGACCATGGATACATGACTTGCAAGCTGTCCCATCAACCTATCATCAATGTGTCAAATTTCCCTATGAAGGATAGGAAATCACAATCTCTGCATATGCAAATCCATTTCAATATTGTAGCAATCTAAAAATGGCTCAAGAAGTAATTATTCCTCATAACAGGGAAGCGACATCTTCGAACACACAATCCAAGGAAAAATCATTCACCTCTATTCTATCAAGTATGGAAAAACAAATGCAGCTAAGAGAAATCGAGGGAACGGAGAATACTCAATATCACAATCACCACTTTCTCCTAAATCCTTGGGAAAACCATCAAGCTTTAAGCAACAACCAACTATGAAACATCTTCTAATATTTGATGCAGCATTTATTAGTGTTGGAACCTTATCAAAGGAGACAGAAGACAAAGATGTGCTATAGTGGCTATACAAAGATGAAGAAGTTCAACAAAAGGTCAACAATGTCAGAATACCTACAGAAAAATATGGAAAAGGATTCAAGATTCTTCGAAGGATGGGATACACTAGGATAGGCCCTATAGGAAAAAGAAAAGAAGGTATCTCAGAACCTATTTAGCCTCATACTGAGCAGACTACAGACAAAACAGGTTTGGGATATGGACAAGTCACTATACCAGAAGACACATCTTTTAGTCAACAACAAGAGGAATATGAAAATAGACAAGAACAACTGGCAATTGAAAGGGAAGAAAAATCAGTTAAGTAACAAACATAAACAAACACAAAATGGCAAAAGAAGCAAGCTTCAAATCAACAAGAGAAACAAACTAAAAACATCTCTCAAGCAGCATTAAATCTCAATAAAAACAAGAAAGAAGCTAATATAAGTTCAAGAGAACTCATAGAAAAGTTGACAAAACTCAATCTTAGTTCTGAAGAGGTTGAATATGAAAGAAGAAAAAGTATAGCCAGAAAAGTGAAAGAAATGTTATATGACCAAATTTGTAGACTACAAGCTGCAAGTGATATAGATTCTAATGAATGGGAATGGGATTCATATCACTCTGAAGAATCAACTGAAGAAAAATTCTTTGAAGGAGATATAGAAGTCGATATAGTTCACACGTATACAGGAAAAATGTTAGGAACTAGCCTACTTGAATCTGAATCACATTCGGCTGACATGGACTTAACCAAGGACGATCAAGAGCTTCTTATATGAGGTCATTCTGATGAGAGTATCATTCTAGACATGGAAATACATACTAAAAGCTCTGACATCTCTATCATGACCCCTAATATCTTTGAAACTATTCAACCTGAAGATCCTTTTTCCTTAAGCTATCCTGAACCTATGGACTGGGAAAATGAAGAACATACTGACATTGATACCTTACCTAATGACCATGTCATATCCTTATATCTTGATGAAATCAAACCCACAACAACTTTCACCAGGGATTCCGCTAATGTAGCTTCCAGTCAAGTGGGTGTTAAATCTCCTAGTCGTAAAAGTGAAAATCAAGAAAACAATATCAGATCTAATGTTGAAAACCATTTATTGGCAACATTAGATCAGAAAAAAGTAAAAACAAAGGACACATCTAACAGTGAAAACCTCCTCGAGGCACCAGAAGATGGGATATTTGACACTTTACCTAAATTTTATCAAGAAAAGTCATCTATCATAATAGCACCAGCAAAGGCAACTATCATTAGGACAACTGATCTACATCCAACAATCTCTCTATCAGAACTAGCAAGACAAAAATACTTGAAACCATTCAAAAGATGGCAAGTCAATTTTACCTGTTCATATATAGACATTCCAGGGTTTGATCCATATCTTACAATAAATCACCCGAATATCAGTCCAGAAGCAGACATCAATAATGAAACACAACATGGATCAGGAGCAGGAATTCTATTCATCACACCACAAGGTCATACAATCCCAAAAGCTTACAAATTAAGCTTTTCGTGCACAAACAATATAGGAGAGTATGAAGCATTGGTAACAGGTATCAAAATGGTTGTAGAATGGAACATTAAACAACTTGAGGTCTTTGGAGACTCTCAACTTGTCATTAATCAAATCAATGATGACTATCAAATAAAGGATGAAAAACTAATGCCTTATAAAAAGATGGTTGGATGAAAAACTAATGCCTTATAAAAAGATGGTTGGACGAAAAACTAATGCCTTATAAAAAGATGGTTCATGATATCAAGAAGTACTTTGTAGAAATAACTTTTGAACAGATTCCAAGAAATAACAACAAAGCAGCAGACGCCATGGCTACACTTGCTTCTCTATTGCAAACACGGGAAAATCAACAGCGTTATGAATTCCTGGTAGAAGAGTTGTTTCATCCCACCTTTAATTGTCCTAGTTCCCAAACCATTTGTCAACTTATTGGACATGGTTCCTCCTGCTATGGCCAAACTTACACATAACTGAAAGACAATATCCTACCTCCCGACTTATCAAAAAACCAAAAGAGAAACTTTATTCGCCAATCCTCCCATTTTACTCTCATCACAAATACCCTATTTAAACGAGGTCTAGACGGTACTCTCTTAAGATGTCTTGACCAAGAATAATCTGAGAAGGCCTTACATGAAGTCCATGACGACATTTGTGGCACTCATTAAATTGGTCTTACCCTTTTTAAAAAACTCATACGCTTGGGCTATTATTGGCAGACTATGGAACGAGATTCTTTCAAGATAGCAAGAACATGCAAACAATGTCAGATCCATGGGAATTTGATTCATGCACCAGCACAAGAACTTCATGCTTTAGCAACATCTTGGCCTTTCTGCCAATGGGGTCTGGATCTTGTAGGAAAGATAAATCCTTCTTCATCTAATGGTCACAAATTCATCGTTGTAGCTACAGAATATTTTACAAAATGGATTAAGGCGGTACCTCTCATCAACATCACAGGAAAACAAATTACTGCATTTATTTTGAACTATATCATCTGTCGCTATGGAATACCAATGACCATTATCACTGATAATGGGTGACCATTCAAGAATCAAAATGTACAAGAGCTATGTGAAAAGTTCAAAATCTAGCACAGATTCTCCACACCATACTATCCATAGGGAAATGGGCAAGCAGAAGCATCTAACAAAACTATTCTAAAAATCCTCAAAAAGATAATGAACGATGTTGGGAAAGATTGGCATATTCAACTGAAACCTGCTCTCTAGGCCTATCGCACCAGTATCCACACACCAACAGGTGCCACACCTTTCTCTCTTGTATATGGATCAGAAGCCATATTGCCAATCGAAGTAGAGATACCCTCTCTACTATTAGTTAGATGAGAAGGGGGGGTGAATCAGATAAACTCACAATTCCAAATATTCATCAGATTCAACCTCGGTAGAATTTACTTGATATGCAACTATGATTGTAAATCATTCAAACTCATAACCTGATAAACTTGAAACATCAAAACACATTTAACACCAGATTTAACATGGAAACCCAAATAGGGAAATACCACTACGGGATTTCAGACCCACAAAGAAAATATACTCTTCTAGAGTATGCTTGCTTAAAATCCAATCCTATTAAAGATTACATAAACACATTGCTAGATGTGACCAGGTCAAGGGATTTCCCCCAGATCTATCAGAATCTTGCACTTTGTTAGAAGTGACCTTGTCAAAGGATTTCAAACACTGATTCAAAATGTCACCTTGCTAGAGGATTTACAAATAAGATTGTTAGGTCCACTCAGTTAAGAGATTTCCTGTCACTTACAAAAATAAATAATAGTAATAAAATATATCTGCATCTTCACATCTGAAATGTTAAAGCAGACTCTGTGTTCAAAATAATCTTGTCAAAAGACTTATCTTCCTCCTTCTTGGGCTTGTCAATCTATTCTTCAATCAGATCTTCAATCTTCTGTACTTGGTAATCACCTTTGCAGTATCACTACTCTTCTATTTGTCTGCATTCTTTGTTCATCAACTACTCTTTATTAATAAGTAATTCCTAACCGCTTAATCTCCTTAATCACATTTCCCATGATTAATCTTAGCCATCAGATCTTCAAACTTGACTAGGCTCATTGAATCCTTCGAACTAAAAAATGTTTTATCTTGCCTTGAAACTTGTATACCTTCCTTGGTACTTGTGCTCGGTTATGACCGTTTAATCTATGTTGTAGATCTAACTCTTGAATTTTCATTGTCATTGATCCTTAACAAACTTCTTGCACGACATTCCAATCTTCTATAAATCTTCAGCTCATTGGCATCCTTTATTTAATAATGTATTTATTCATCCAATGCATTCTGTTACTGCTCGGTTGATACTCGGTAAATACTGAACTTTACTTGGTAGACATTCTATATTCGACTTGGTTACTGTCTTGGTAGCTTTGCTTGCTGACAACACTTGGTAACTTCTTTCTTCTTTAACTGATATTGATAACCTTGGTGTTTACCGACTAGCTCCTTGCTCGATAAAATAGAACAATATCAAACCTTTACTCATTCTGTTGCATGAAATCTTCTCTCCTTCTTATTCAGTCTTCAAATAAATATATATAGGATATCAAAACAATCAAAATAACATAATCTCATCACTGTCTAACTCGGAAATAGTTGCCCATTGAATAAATTATTACTCCCCTTCATTTTCACATTCTTTCTGTGTCACTTACCGACATCTTTATACTCATCAAAACATACTCTTTAAGATATGGCAACATCATACTGAATCAGAAAATCAATTGCTTGACATCAATGACAAAATAATATTATTAAGATAGTAATCATCCTTTATCAATTATATCATCAATCTCCAACAACCTTCTCAATATCATCATACCAACAAACTTAATTGTAATGCCAACAATCTCCCCCTTTGGCATTGATGGCAATACCAACTTGATTTATTCCAATTGATTCAGACTATTGTTATTCTTCTCCTGTTATCCTTGAGCTGTAAACTTCTCCTGTGATCTTCACCCCCTGTCATTAGGCTTCTCCCCCTTTGACAA
Source organism: Cryptomeria japonica (assembly GCF_030272615.1). Lineage (NCBI taxonomy): Eukaryota > Viridiplantae > Streptophyta > Pinopsida > Cupressales > Cupressaceae > Cryptomeria > Cryptomeria japonica. The sequence goes on from NC_081415.1 coordinate 396,048,676, forward strand.
CAATGCCAAAAGTAAAACTAATCCATGATTACTTCCCCTATGAAGTAATTTCCTTGCTTGTTAAAACATATACAAATGTATCATCTCAGTCCCGGTCAAGGCATCTTGTCTTCATTCACTATTTCCTATGCAACTTTAGGCAACCTCCTAAAGTGTGTAAATCAGCATCAACTCATAAATAATATTTTGTAGAGTCATATAATTGATGCTTTCACCGAACTCTGTCAGTGAGTACTAGATAGGGGTAGGACCCCTAACTTACTTCTTAGATACTCAAAGGTGTCCCTTGGCAATGGCATTTTGAGGATGTCTGCTATTTGTTCCTTTGTGCTGACATATTCCAGCACAACTTTCTTTTCTTGAACTTCTTCTCTTAGATAATGATACTTTATAGAGATATGCATTGTCTTAGAGTGCATTACCGGATTCTTTGAAATGTTAATAGCTCTTGTATTATCACAAAATATAGTTACTGGCTCGGTAACTATCTCATTCATACCTTCCAACAATTGTTTGATCCATGCTATATTGGTTTAAATTCAATGTTGTAATGACATATTCAGCTTCAGTTGTTGACTGTGAAATGCATCCTTGTTTCTTGCTAAGCCAACTCACTAGTCTTTCTCCCAAAAAGAAAGCTCCACTGCTTGTTCTTTTCCTGTCATCAATATTTCCTGCCCAATTAGCATTAGTATAGACTTTTAAGTCAAAATCATTCCTCTTTTTATATAGTAAACCATAATCTTCAGTGCCTCTCAAGTATCTAAAAATTCTCTTGATTGTTGTCATATGGGTTTCTTTGGGATCTGTAGAAAATCTCGCAACTATATCTACTGCATGTGTTATATCAAGCTTGTTGTGAACTACATATTGCAATTTTCCAATCATAGATCGGTAAAATGTCTCATCAACAGATGCAGATTCATTATTCTTTGATAGTTTACAATTAGTAGTCATAGGAGTACTTATAGGTTTAGAATCCTCCATTCCAAATTTCTTCAAGATTTCCTTTATATGCTTGGATTGAGTAATGAAAATCCCATTTTTCATTTGCAGTATCTGTAAACCTATAAAATACTTTATTTCACTAATTAATGACATCTCAAATTCTTTTCACATTTCATTTCCAAAGTTCTTGCATAAAGAATCATTTCCACAAAAAATAATATCATCAACAAATATGACTGAAATCAGTATTCCATTATCCTCATCATTCTTCATATACATGTTGTTGTTTTCACTAGTCCTCATAAATCCAATCTTGATTAAGTAAGAGTGAAACCTTTCATACCATTCTCTAGGTGCTTGCTTTAGGCCATATAAAGCTTTGTTCAACTTACATCCCTGATCTTTATTCTTCTCTTCAATAAATCCTTCAGGATGTTCAATGTAAACTTCTTCTTCTAGTATACCATTCAAAAATGCAGATTTAACATCCATTTGATATACCTTGAAATTTTTGTAAGCAACATATGCCAACAATGTTCTCACTCCCTCAAGTCTTGCCATAGGTGCAAAAGTCTCACCATAGTCTATTCCTTCTTCTTGAGCATAACCTTCGCAAACTAGTCTTGCTTTATTCTGAATGACCTCACCTTTTTCATTTAGCTTATTTCTGAAAATCCACTTTGTACTGATTACATTTTTCTCTTTTGGTCTTGGGACTAGTGTCCATGTTTCATTTTTCTTGATTTGTTCAATCTCTTATGTCATGGCATTCACCCAATCTTCATTGCTTAATGCCTCTTTTACTATCCTCGGTTCAAACTCGGATATTAGACATGTGTTCTGTCTCAGTTTGTTCCTTGTCATCACCGGATCATCCTTATCTCCTATAATCTGACTTGATGCATGATTTCTTCTGACGTATTTTGCTAATATAGGCTCGGTAGGCTCTGTATGATCTTCTTCATCACTCGGTAACTGAGTATTTTCTTCATCGGCTTTCTCGGTTAGACTTCTCGGCTGTACATATACAAACTCTTCATAATCTTCTCGTTCATTGGAATTTCCTTCAACATTCCTTTCTGCAAATTCATCAATTTTCAAATTTGCACTTTCCACTATTTTGTTAGATGATTTGATCAGACATTTAAATGCTTTACTCCTAGAGGAATAACCAAGAAATGTTCCTTCTTCGCTTTTCTGATCAAATTTTCCATTTCTGTCATATTTGTGAGCATAACATCTACTTCCAAATATTTTAAAATAACTTACATTTGGTTTCTTGTCATACCAGATTTCATACAGTGTCTTCATAGTTCCTTTCTTCAGTTGTACTCGGTTCAAGGTGTAAACTGCAATGCTTATTGCTTCTCTACAAAATATTTGAGGTACTCTCTTTTCTATCATCAAGGTTCTGGCACAATCTACAATTGATCTATTTCTTCTTTCAGCTATCCCATTTTGCTATGGTGTTCTCGATGTAGATACTTGTCTCTTTATACCATGATCATTGCAGAATAAGTTAAATTCATCTGAAATGAACTCTCCTCCTCTATCAAATCTTAGACATTTCAATTGTCTTCCTGTTTCATTTTCAACTCTTGCCTTATACCATTTGAACATTTGAAAGGCTTCTGATTTCTCTTTTAAAAACATAACTGACATCATCCTTGAGTAATCATCCACAAATAATATGAAGTATTTATCACCATAATAACTTTGAACTTTCATAGGACCACAAAGATCAGTGTGTACAAGATCTAAAATTCCTTTAGAAGTGTAAGACTTACTTGTAAAGCTTGATTTTTTCATCTTACCCATCTGGCATCCTCGGCATATTGCATTCTCAGGTTTTTCCAAGCCCGGTAGACCTCTTACTCAGTGCTTCTTACTTATTTTGATCAGGTTATCAAATTTTAGATGACAAAGCTTTTTATGCCATAACCAGGTATCTTCTATTTTTGCATATGGACAATTGTTCTAAGTTGAGTCAAGATGAAATGTATTACCTCTTGTTTGAGTCCCGGTAGCAGCCAACTTTCCATGTTTGTCATGAACTTTGACAATTCCTTTTTGAAATTCTATTCGGTATCCTGTATTGTTTAGTTGTGCTACACTCAACAAATTGTATTTCAGACCTTCAACCCAATATACATCATCACATTTAGCATTGTCAAGAAGTGTGATAGATCCTTTACCTTTCACAGGACATGGTGCATCATTACCAAATCTTACATAACTTCCATCATAATCTTCTAATTTAATAAACTTGTGTTTATCACCTATCATGCGATGTGAGCATCCACTATCTATGATCCAAGAATCATTATTATTTATGTGTGATATTAAGGCTTTTTCTTCATACTTTTCTTCATTTGATCCATCTTTGATAGCCACATATACAACTTCCTTTGTCTCAGTCCCATCAGATTTTTCATCATTGGATTCCTCATCAGCTACTAGGCATGTCTTTCTATCTCTCCTTTTGAAGTCTCGGTACCCTTTGTATTGGTTGTCTTTCTGTCTGGCATCTCAGTATTCTCTCTTTTCACTAGATTCTTTGTCAGGACAATTTGAAGCCATATGTCCAATTTTATCATAGTTAAAACATTTCAAAGGTAACTTTCCTTTATACTTACCTTTGCCTCTCGGTAACCTTCTGGCCAATAATGCTTCAAACTCTGCTTGCTTTCTGATTTCCTCATATAGTTTGTGTACTTCTTCCATGTTTTTATGAAATCTCTCACTTGCTCCACTATGATTTCCTTCAGCATACTTATACATTATATCATTGTAATCATTGGATTCATCAAGATGAAAAGAACTGAATGCAAATTCAACTTTGTTAACCGAAGACCCACTGTTATCAAAATTACTCAACTCAAAAGCATGTAGCTTACCGATAGTAGCATCCAAAGAGATTGGCATGTTTGGTATAGACCTTAATTCATTAATTGTAGAGACTCGAATGGCATAAGCAGGTAGAAGTGTTCTCAGCAACTTACTTGTTACATCCTTTTCTTCAATAGTTCCTCTTGCTCCTTTGATTTGATTGACAGTTTCCTTTAACCTTGTACTATATTGGATTATGTTCTCACCTTCATTCATTCTCATGGATTCAAGTTGTCCTCTTAGACTGTCTACTTTTTCTCTTTGAACATGTTTGTCACCACCATACATAGATATAAGCTTATTACACATAGCTTTGGCATCATTACAACCTTCTAGATCATTAAACTCTGAGTTGGTCAATGTTGATGTTATTTCAATCATTGCTTGAATATGTTCTTGCTTTGTCTTTATCTCTTCCATTGTCATCGGGTAGGTGCTAGGTGCAGTGTAATCATTCTCCAGATAATATGTTGCATATTCTCCAATTCCTGATAAGTGCAGCTTCATCATTTTCTGCCATGTGGTGAAACTTGACTTGTTCAACTTTGGTGCATCCCTTTAAACTTTTCTTTCGGAGTTCTAGCTCTGATACCAATTATTAGTTAGATGAGAGGGGGAGGCGAATCAGATAAACTCACAATTCCAAATATTCATCAGATTCAACCTCGGTAGAACTTACTTGATATGCAACTATGATTGTAAATCATTCAAACTCATAAACTGATAAACTTGAAACATCAAAATACATTTAACACCATATTTAACGTGGAAACCCAAATAGGGAAAAACCACTGTAGGATTTCGGACCCGCAAAGAAAATATACTCTTCTAGAGTATGCTCGGTTAAAAGCCAATCATGTTAAAGATTACATAAACACATTGCTAGATGTGACCTGGTCAAGGGATTTCCCTCAGATCTATTAGAATCCTGCACTTTGTTAGAAGTGACATTGTCAAAGGATTTCAAACACTCATTCAGAATGTTACCTTGCTAGAGGATTAACAAATAAGACTATTAGGTCCACTCGGTTAAGAGATTTCCTGTCACTTACAAAAATAAATAACAGTAATAAAATATATCTGCAACTTCACATCTGAAATGTTAAAGAAGACTCTATGTGCTCAAAATAATCTTGTCAAAAGACTTATCTTCCTCCTTGTTGGGCTTCTCAATCTGTTCTTCAATCTTCTGTACTCGTTAATCACCTCTACAGTATCACTGCTCTTCTATTTGCCTACATTCTTTGTTCATCAACTATTCTTTATTTATAAGCAATTCCTAACCGCTTAATCTCCTTAATCACATTTCCCATGATTAATCTTAGCCATCATATCTTCAAACTTGACTAGGCTCATTGAATCCTTCGAACTAAAAGATGTTTTATCTTGCCTTGAAACTTGTATACCTTCCTTGGTACTTGTGCTTAGTTATGATCGTTCAATCTGTGTTGTAGATCTAAATCTTGAATTTTCATTGTCATTGATCCTTAACAGACTTCTTGCATGACATTCCAATCTTCTATAAATCTCCAGCTCATTGGCATCCTTCATTTAATAATGTATTTATTCATCCAATGCATTATGTTACTGCTCGGTTGATACTCGGTATATACTGAACTTTACTTGGTAGACATTCTGTATTTGACTCGGTTACTGTCTCGATAGCTTTGCTTGCTGACGATACTCGGTAACTTCTTTCTTCTTTAACTGGCATTAATAACCTTTGTGTTTACCGACTAGCTCCTTGCTCAGTAAAATAGAACAGTATCAAACCTTTACTCATTTTGTTGCATGAAATCTTTTCTCCTTCTTATTCAGTCTTCGAATACACATATATAGGATATCAAAATAATCAAAATAACATAATCTCATCACTGTCTAACTCGGTAATAGTTTCCCATTGAATAACTTATTACTCCCCTTCATTTTCACATTCTTTCTGTGTCACTTACTGACATCTTTATACTCATCAAAACATACTCTTTAAGATATGGCAACATCATATTGAATCAGAAAATCAATTGCTTGACATCAATGACAAAATAATATTATTAAGACAATAATCATCCTTTATCAATTATATCATCAATCTTCATCAACCTTCTAGATATCATCATACCAACAAACTTAATTGTAATGCCAACATCTACGTGTATCACTAAAAGGTCTCATCCTAGATGAAGAACAAAGAGTATCTAGACTGCAAGAGTTAGAACTAATCCATGAACGAATAAAAAATGTCTTTGATCATTTAAAGGTATATAAGCAAAGAATGTGTCGAAGCTATAATCATAAGGTTAAACCATAACTCTTTCAAGTTGGAGAACTAGTGCTAAAGGAAAATCCACGCAACCAGGCAGATCGAGAAAAGAAAGGAAAGTTTGAACCAAATCGGTTAGGTCCGTTTGTGGCCACAACAGTATCTGGATCAGGAGCATATCAACTATCAACACAGGATGGAGATCAACTCGAGGAACCTATCAATAGCATGCACCTGAAGAAATTCTATGTCTGAAAAATCAAAAACAGTGAAAAATTGAAAAAAATAAAAAAGTGAAAAAGCAGAAAATCCAAAAAAAAAAATCAAATATCAGAAAAAGTGCAATAAAAACAAATGGTGAAAACCTGGCAAACAGGAGTTATCTGTTTGCTGGCTCTTCCATCTATTAGTTCATGTATCTTTCTGCTTGCATTCATTTTCCATCAGTGCTGATCATTAAGCATTTGTACATACTCAGGCATCACAACTGCTCTCTCACCATGGTTTGGATCATTGGATATATCATAACGACTTTGTTTCTAGGCTTGGGGAAAAATCCTGCACTTAGCTGGGGGCAAACTCTTGTTCATTTTGAGCCTAATCAAATAGGTAGAACAAACAGTTAGACAACTCTTATCAAGCGAAAAACTGAGACACATCCAACATTGAACACAAGATCAAACTATCAACTATCAAGCTATCACAAAATCAATCTAAGCACATCACACACTTTTCAGTGGATAATCTTTTTTGATAATGATTGTAACATGATTGTTCACCTTTTCTATATTGCTTTTCGCTGTCATGATTTCTGAGTGACTCCAGGATGTCTTTGACTAGAGGAACAAGGAAGAAACATGATATTTTTATTGTCTGTTGTCTGAAAATTACTCATTAATATGTGCAAATTTGTCTTGGGACGTTATCATCAGAGCATCATTGAAGACATTTCCGATTTACATATTGAAATGATTAATACTTCATGTTCTACGCAAGCAACACTCGGGTCATCTCGGTTAAATTATACCTCGATGCTTGTGCTAACTTGCTATATCAAAATCCAGGAAAGAAGTGCTCAGGTCATCATGGTTTAATTATACCATTGATGTTTGGACTCACTTCCCACATTTCAAAAGCTCAATGATGACAAAAAGCAATAATCCAGTGATTGGTCTGGTCATAGTTTGCATTTTCATTTGTATTTTAGCTTGCATTTCATTCTTGCATGGGATCATAAAGACTCCTTTTATCCAAGGTTAAATCGATCGTAGGAATCATCAAAGTATCATCACAAGTGTATACACAATCAGAATAATGACTCATATCTCTCTCATGATATTATCAACCTAGCCCAAACCTTATGATATCTCTCTCAATAGAATCAACATCAGCATATCCACATATTTCTACAACTTGATATCAATAAATTGTCAGTTCTTTATCTAATCAACCTTATCAAATCAAATCAATCAATCAAACCTAATCGATTCTATCATGTCTTATACAGGGTGTATCCTTCCTAAAACCAGACGCATTGATCATGTCTTATACAGGATGAATCCTTCCTGAAACCAGATGCATTGATCATCGTTGTCTTATACAGGATGAATCCTTCCTGAAACTAGACTGAATCTCAATCTTATTAATCTAATCAATCAAGATTTATCAATCTTATCAATCTAAGCAATCGAGCTAATTGAAGAACTCACATTTTCATCAAACACCATTGCAGAAATCAAATCAAAGCTATCGGGATATCAATTTCACAAAAACTCCAATGATCAATTATCTCAATTGATCTCCAGAGGGGGCATTATCATACCAGAATTTAGCAATCAAGAGCTGGGGCATCCTATCAAATCAATATCAGCATCAAAATGAGATTATTCTTTGAATCAACATGTCATCACACCTCGATTCAAAGAGGGGCAAAATGTATACACCTAAAAATGGTCTGAAGATAATTAATTAAATAAGCAATTATTTAATTAATCCTCCTTCCCAATTGAATTGAATTCACTAAGCAATTTGATTAAATTTCCCTTTTCATCTACTTATTAAAAAATCTAAGGATTTATTTAATAGGTTCATTTCAATAATCCCCTTTAATTAATTAATTCCCCCCATCAAAATCATTTCTTCTAAAATCCCTTAATTAATTAAAACAAATCAAATTCATGAGTTGTTGAGATCAATTAGCCTTTTTCCCATTATTTGAATTTTTAAATTCAAATTCTCCTAACTTCTACCACTCCTAAACCTAACCATTCCTAAACCTAACTCATTCTACCTACCACCATGTTCCCTTTTATCCAACATCTTCTAGAACCTTGTGACACTTGTCACTAAGTGTTCCCTTTCATCTAATTCCTTCTAGAAGCCTCTTGACACTTGTCACCATAGAGATGACAGATGTTCCCTTTAATCCAACCCCCTTTGCCATCCTCCTCCAATTTAACCATTGATATCTTCGGATCAATCTTGACCGTTGATACTTGCCACCTCATCCCTAGCCTTGGAAATCCTATAAATAGACCTCATTTTGGAGCAATATGGATCCCAATTTCATCTCATCTTATGCATTGTTACTATAGGCATCTAGTTTATAGCTTATCATTCTTTAGCAATGTTATCATGCTCAATTTTAGCTTAATTGCATCTTCATTATAGCTTATTTTCTAGAATAATCATGAACTCATATAGCTTAATCATGCTATTCTTGCTAAATCATGCAGTTTCATCATTCAAATCATCCATCTAAGTGTAGTCAAGTCACTCGAGTATGCATAATCAGATCTGAGAGCATTTTTCATACTCGCATTTACTAGGAAGCAATAAGTTGATTAGCTGTGGTTTTACTAAATCTTCTAACCCTGCTTGTAATGATTTATTGAGTGCATTGTGTTTGCAGGTACAGGTACACTTCATAGAGCAGAACAATAATAAACAAATCATCAATATTCTTGAAACTAAGGATGACTCCAATAATCTCTACTTTCAAGATAGCAATGTATCTTCTTTAGAATCAATGTCTGATAAAGATTTTGAATATGGTGAGGAGTTTATTCAATTAAAAGGGAACAAGATTCCTAAGGTCTTAGTTTCATTGGAGAATTTGTTTGATAAGCAGGATCGTTTTATCAAGCAACAACAGCAATTAGGACTTGATTCAACCATGGAAGTTGAAAAATAAAATCTTGGAACAAATTACAATATGAAGTTTGTAAATATTGGTAAATGTTGTACTCAAAAATAAAAGGATAAGTTTGTTCAACTTTTGTGTTAGTATATTGACATATTGTCTTATTCTTATTATAATTTGAAGTCCTTCCATCCAAAAGAAGTGCAACATGATATACCCCTTAAGATCGATGTTGTGTCATTCAGACAAAAGCAGGGGTAATATAATCCATTAATTTCAGGAACCATTTTGTTTGAGATTCAAAAAATTCTCAATGCATGGATTATTTTTCCTATTCGCCATTCAACATGGATAGCGAACATTGTCACAGTGCATAAGAAAAATGGTAAGATTCACATTTGTGTGGATTTCCAAAATTTCAACCAAGCATCACTTAAGGATAATTACCCTCTATCAGTAATGGATCAAGTTTTACAAATAGTGATTGGTTCTTAGATGTTGTCCATGTTAGATGCCTTTTCTAGACACAACCAAGTGGAAGTTAGTGAGAAAGATCAATATAAGACTACTTTCACTACTTCATGGAGCAATTTTGCTTATTGTCAAATGTCTATCAGATTGATTAATGTTGGTGCTACATTCCTAAAGGCAATAGACTTATCCTTTTGATATATTCTTGGTAAGTCTATTGTTGTGTATTTGGATGATCTGATTGTTTTCTCTAAGGAGCATCAAGATCATTTTTATCATTTACAATAAGTTCTGGAAAGGTGTTGACAACATGGAATTTCCCTTAATCCTAAAAGTCAATTTTTGGGGTTACTAAAGGTAAGCTCCTTAGACATATTGTGTCTAAAGAACATATCAAAATTGATCCGGAGTGGGTCAAACCAATACAAAGTCTTTCACTTCCCTCAATTAAGATAGCCATGCACTCTTTCTTTGGAAAGGTAAATTTCCTATGGAGATTTGTTCATGATTTCACAGAGAAGACTAGGAAGAGAAGTTTTTCGTAGGAGTGTTGAAGGTAAGGTTGCCTTCAATGAAATCAAAGAGGCAATAACACATGCACCTATTCTAGTGTGTCCAGATTATACCAAGGATTTCATAATGTATAGTTATGCTTTAGAGTATAGTATGTCTGCAATTTTGGTACAAAATAATGCAGAAGGCATTGAATTCCCAATAGCTTTCATGAGTTGTCCATTGAAATCTCATCAATTGAAGTATTCCCAAGCAGAGAAGAATGATTTTGTTGTGGTCAAAGCAATAAAACATTTTAGGTTTTATATCCTAAACTCACATGTCATTGCTCTTGTTTCAGACACAACAGTTAAATCAATATTAACTCAACAAAATTTTGGTACCTCATATCTTTGAGAGTTGCAAAGATTCTGATTCGGAAGAGGATCAGCCTAATGCCCCTACCCATAAAAAAAGGAGAGCTGATACAGATAATGTGGAAGCGGAGGTGCACTGTGATGTGGAGGAGGAAAAGGAAAAGGATATTGAAACAGAAATGGAGTATGAAAAGGATGAGAATGTTGATGAAGAGGATGAAGGGGATAACTCTGAAAACCCTCACTCTAACCCTATGGGCTCGGACAGTAGGAATGTTGCTTTGAATTCTAAGGAGGATGACAATCCTAACTCTGTGGGCACTAAACAGGGTAGGGATTCTGTGAACACTATCTTGAATACTGTCTGTAACTGTACTTTGGAGTCCTTCAACTTCCAGAAATGGGTTGTCGACAACATCACTAGTATGCAAAGCAAATAGAGGGATCTGGAAAACAAGATAAATAAGATGGTTAGGGATACAAACTCTGGGAAAAAGAATGATGAGACAGAAACCAGTGAAGCTGAAGAGGAAATTGAGATGGAGGATTGGCGGGAAAAAGACCTGATTAAAGGGGATTTGAAACACCTGGAGGATGTTATCAGAATTTTGAAAGAACGGGTTGAGGAGGATAAAGACAACATCAACACTCGGGTCACCTGCACCGAGAAGGCTCCAAAAAGCTTCATGAACCATAGTCTCCAGGTCCTAAAAGTTTCATCCCGGAACATGAATGCTTTGGTGGATCATTTGGAAAAGAAAAATTAGGAGAAGAATCTGGTAGTCATTGAAGATGTACCAACTTCCACCTCCACCCACTAGATTCCTAGGCGTAGAACACGATAGAACACTACTGGGATGGAGACCAAAATGAAAGATAGCCAGCTAAGACAAGATAGCAATGATCTGAGGGAAGCAGCCAAGGCGATGATGCTCTTGGTTCAGAATGCTGAGGAGTCTATTAAAGTTTTCAATTGATTTGTAATGCTAGGTTTGGGGCCAAATTCTTGTTGGCTTCTTGCTGTCTTTTTCTTAGCTGTTGGTTTTTGTGTTGTTCATTTGCAGCTGTTTTGTTTTGTCTCTTTCTTGCTCATCTTTCGTAATGTAATTGGGTTTTGGGTCCCTTAAAACCTATTTTTACTTAATTAAAAACAAAATTTTGGTACCAAGAGGGATAATTGGATTGCTAAGATCCAGGAATATGACATGGAGATCAAACCTACAAAATTAGTTCAAGGAAGGGGTTTATATCCGTTGTAATGTAGAAAACCCCTAATTTCTCACCTAAGGACCATTACATTCAAAAGAGGAAAGGGAATCCACTAGATTCGGTCACAAATCAAACAAGGACTGAATACTGAATGGATTTGGGGTAATTGTGTGATAATTTTATTCCTCTTTTGTGAGTTGAAATGTTGATTTAAGATAAAATGCTAAAAAATAAAGGTAAAACTGAGAAAATAGTGAGTTTTACAGACGCAATATTTTTGCATGCACCTGGATCTGAGTAGTATATGAAAATTTGGATCTGGTCCTTGAAAAAGCTCCAAAAATGTTGGGATCATGGTGATGAACGCTCTGGTCCTCCTACTTTTTTGCATGCCAAAAAGGGTTAATTTGTCTCTGCAAATAATGCTTCTTCTAAAGATCGCAGCTATGTACTTGTTTCTTTTACATAGAAAGAAGGGGAAATAGGTTGGGAATAGGGGCTTGCCTTAGGTCAAACCCCAGTTTTGGAATTAACCATGAAATTGAAATAAAGATAATTGAAATGACTATAATGAAATATTCTCCTTTTGAGGGAGATGTTGAACTATGACTGAAAATTGAATGATGATACCTCCTTGTGAAGTTTTTCTTGCCTCCACACAAAATTAGGGTTTATGAAGTCCTCAACAAAATAAGATGAATGATGCCTTCTTCAATGCTTGAATCTTGACTTTATTGCTGCTCCAAGACTTGAAGGAAGACTGAAAATGCTCAATTGCTCTTGAATGCTTTATTGCTTGATGTTAAATTTTCCTTTTTGTGAATGTCTCTCAAAATAAGAGGGGAAATCCTCTTTATATACTTGTCCTTTGGGAAAATTGACTAATTTTCCGACATGAGATGACACGGAGAGGGGAATCTCGCTCATTTTTTAATTGCAAAAATGGGTTTGAGGGGGCCCAAAAATCAAGGGGACCATGGCGTGGCACCATGGTCGTAGTGAGGACCAGAGCGCCATGCCCTGGTCCTGCCCTATTTTTAGGTTAGGATGAAGTGCAAAATGGGTGTAAAATGCAAAAAGGGGTGCAATATGCAAGAGGCATGAGCATAATCAAGTCCCAATAGGCCAAGGGGGGAAAACACTAAGACAAGGACCCAAAAGCGTTCAATATTGTAAAGGGGTGCAATTTTAGGACGCTACATTTAGCCCCCTCTTTAGTGGGAGTATGAAGTCAACCATACTCTTGATAAAGTACAAAGGGTTCACATTGAAAAAATTTCACCAAGTCATCGAGGAGGCAAGATACACGAAGCCCCTAGTGGACTTTAGGATCTCACAACTTTGATAACAACATTAAAAAGACATCATGAGAAAGAGAAAGAGATAACCATGAACACAAACTAGTAAGGTTCTCTTACTATGAGTCATGAAAATAAAAATACCCAAAATTACAAAGCAAAAGACAAAGTTCACTGAGTAACTTAAGTATCAATATATGCAAGTGAGAGAATCATTGAGCAGAGTGTATAACCCAATGTTAAAGCGATTGTGTACACCTCATCGGGAGCAATTTCTTTAAGGTAGGATACACCCAAAAAGACAAGCATTTTATCACAATAATAAGCCCCCATGAGAGGAAAAATCAAAGGATAATGATCACAAAACACAAGGCACAAGGTGGTTTCACCTAACTTTGGAGTCAGTATGATTTTTATGATAACCAATGTATATCACGTGTATATATATGCACATAATTGTCCTCATCCTTCAAAGAAAGGAAACCGCCATGGAAGAAGAGCACATGTGTTTGTTGAGTCAACATAGGAGAGACCAAAAGAGATCTGTATGATTTGAATCATCCTCAAGTAGACAACACTAGGGACAACAAATAGAAAAATTGATAGATAAATAGAAGAAGGTCACAAACAAGCAAGAGAGGAGACAGAGAATCTACGGTGCTAATGAAGCTAATAAAGCATATCATCCACCCCCCAATCTTACTCATGACTATTTAGAGAAGGTGGACAATATTCAAGAGAAGTCACATCAAGTGCAGTAGATGGAGCTATCGCAAGTTCCAAACAAGGACCATTCTCTAATGATGAGTCACTTTGTTTGTCACTAGAAGCTATGATTAATGCTTTTGAAAATTATTTAGATAAATCATTGTCAACATCAATATATTTGTATTCATCATTTGAAACATTAGGATCAACATTTTCATCATTAACAACGTGCTCACCTATTTCTTCATCAAGATTAACAAAAATAGGAGCTCTAATAGGAATATAACTTGAAACATTGTTTGTCTTAACCATTTTGCATCTAGGAGAATTTGGTTGAACATCTTGTTTAGGAGAAGTTTGAGAAAATGGGATTATGTCAAGAGTTGGTGTCATTGAGGAAGAATCATTTTGAGAAGAAATTTCATGAGTTCTAGCACGACGTCTTCGTTGGTCTTCTCTCTCACAATGATTTATTTTAGTTTTAGCTAAAGGTTGTGAAGTTTTAGGTTCATTAGGTGTAGGCTTACTTTCTTCTTTGAAGGAAGGATGCATAGGGGAAGGTCTTTTATGTTTAAAAATAGGAGAGGTGGTTGCTTCCTTTTGTAAGACATAGGAGTTGGAACCACACCATACAAAGGAGGAATGGGAGGTGTAGGAAAGAGACTAGGTCCATCATGAGGAGGAGGAATAGGTCTATATTTAAGAGGAATAATATGTTTAGCCTTAGGAGGAGGAATAAATTTACACTTAGGAGGAAGAGATTTTTTATCCTTGAAAGGAAGAATAGACTCATTCTTAGGAGAAGGAATAGATTTTTCCTTAGGAGAAAGAATATCACTTTCCTTAGGAGGAAGGATAGAGTTGTCTATAAGGAGAGGCATATGATCATTAGTTGGGGGAAGAGTAAGTGTTGGATTTCTAGGTTTGCTCAAAGATAAGATCATCCCATTCTTCCATTTCTGATAAGACTAGAAAAGAGGATCACTTCTAGGTTTAAGAAGTTGGAATTGTTTGAGCCAAAAATAATCAAGGCAAACATCTCTTCAAGCCTAACCATGGGTTGGTACATGCTATGATTAATAGTCATGATTTTTCCATCAAGAGGGAATTTCAAGCATTTATGAATAGTAGATGGGATCGCTTTCATCGAAGAGAGCCAAGGATGTCCCAAGTTCACATGAAATTGTTCTGATGTGGAAATAATAGCAAATTTAACATCTAAATCTTTAGTACCAACTTCAACAGGGAGAGAAATAGAACCAATCGCTGGACAAGTGAAACCATCAAATATTTTAATTACCACATCAGATTTCTCATATGTCACTTGATGCAATTGTAAAGTATAAAGAATTTCTTCAGTTATCACATTAACCATACAAACTAGATCAATTAGAACTCCTCGAGAGGGTATGCCTTTGATTCTCGTAGTGATATATAATGGACCATCGAGTGCTTCAATAGTCTCACTAGGATCAAATGTAATGCATAAGTTCTTAGAAGGTTCGTTTTTATCAATAAGGTTCACCATATTATGAGACTCAAGGCCAAGATCATTGGAAGAAAAGGCAAGATGATTAGTCTCAATGATATTAGTGAAATGGGAAGGTAAAGGATCAATTAAATTTTGAAGGTTTTGACTAGGAGGAGCTATTGATTTGTTTCCTTTATCATTCACACCAGCCACAGATATGGTATTGTTATCAATCAAGTCTTGAATTTTACTTCTCAAGGAATAACACTTTTCAGTGTCATGACCAAGTTGATGATGGTATTGACAAAAGGATTTGGCATCATAAGAAGGTGGCCAAGGCTTAGTTGTATCAATTGGTTTAATAAGGGAAGTTTCAACACATTCCTTTGTAACAATTGCAACATAATAATCTGCAAAGATTCATTAAGAGAAGTGAATTATTTTCTAAAGTATTTGGATAAAGGAGGCACACCAATTTTTGTGGTTTCTACTTGAGTGTTGTTATTGTCATTGAACTTTATGAATCCCTTATTTGGTTTGAACTTCGCAAAAGGTTGTTGAGAACTTTCACCTTTATCATTCGAAGCTATTGAAGAGGATTGTTCCAATTGACTCGCGATAAGATGATAATTGTGAAGTACTACACAAAACTGCGTAAAGGATGTAAACTCGAAAAAGATAAGTTTATCCCGAATATCTTTTTACAAATTAGAAATGAAAATTCTTTGAATATCTTGATCAGGCACGATATCTACCAATAAAATCAGTCACTTTTTCTTTAACACCTTATTTATAATGCATCAAGTCAATCAAAGTAATCTTAGGACCAATATTATTGTGAAATTTTTGAATGAAAGCATTGGCCAATTTTTGAGATGAAGTAATAGAATAAGGAGGCAAAGAACAATACCATTGCAAAGCTTTATCCCTTAGTGTTCTAGTAAACAATTTAGCAACAATCTTTGGTCATTAGCAAAGTCACTACACAAAATTTGGAATTTTTTAACATGAGTCAAGGGATCACCTTTTCCATTATAAAGCTCCAATTGAGGAGATTCTACATGTTTAGGTAGGACAACTCTAACAATGTCATTGTGATGTAGGAGTATCCCCGGTTCTTGGCAATCTTGCATCAACCAAAAATATTTCCTTTTTGTTTTGTAGTTTCAGCATTTCATTCGGAATTTTCTGGCATTGGCTCACTTGATCTTGAGGAGTTGGATTTTGCTTGAGGACTTGATCATATACTTTATTCCCAAACCACGGAGCATTTGGATCATTTTTTGGAAAGTTATCGTTACCAGTTTCTGAGACAGTTTTTTGGTACCGTTTGCCTGGACCTATTTGCATTAGTAATATACCGTATCCATTTCGTAGCTTGCGGAGTCCTGAGCATTGATTTCAATGTTTCTTGGCCTGTGTCCAACCTTCCCTTTGATCTACACTTCATCCTTTGGATTTTCCAAAGGAATTCCTTTGGCAGAGGTCGACCTTGTTGTTTTACCTGTTAGGTCTTGTTCTTCGGCATTTGATCCCTTTTTGGGCCAAACGGATCCCCTTGGATCGTATAAATCATTGTAATTGAGCATTAGAATTTAGATCGGAGAAAATATAGAACATAGAAGCTAGATCTTAAGATTTGAGGTCCCACTCGTGACATGTTCTGTAATTGAGCATGTTTGTAGCAGGCTAGTGAGTGGATTTCTATAACCCGGATGTTACCAGTTGATTGTAATCAGTTTTCATGATATAATTCATTTTGTTCTGCATTACCTCCATCAAATCCTTGTGTTTCTGTTGTGTTTACTCTTGTTGACCAGTCTAAATTGATCTCTTTGAGGTCCCTCCTAACCGGTGACTGCACCACATTGGATAATGGGCTCGCTACACCAAATGTGGGCTTATTATACTCAGATTGATTTATGGAAGCTATTTGTTGTTGTAAGGAAGATATTGTTTGGGCTAGACTATGGGTGGTAGCTTCAGTTAAAGGATTGAAATTGGACATGTTGGATTGAGAAGAAGGGGTAGCATTATTGAATGAAGGAAGGGGTTGAGAATAAAAAGAGATATTGTTATAGGAAGGCAAGGGTTGAGAATAAGGAGGTGGAACACTATGATAGGTAGGTATGGGAGATGATTGGGTAGCAAATGGAAGACTCGTAATAGGAGGAATGAAGGAATTATGATTTGAGGAGTTCCCCCTTGACTAACACTTGTAGGTATGACATTTTGTGTAGAGGTAGCCTTGATGTTAGATATGAAAGTGGGAACACTGGCCAGGGGGGTATTCATAGGAATGGATTGATTTTCTTGACTAGTAGATTGTGTGTAACCAAGGACTTCAACACAACTCTTCATACGCATGATATTAGTATCAACAATATGAGCAATACCACGCAAGACATCAACACCAAGTTTATCACTTTGAACCATTCTTTTCAATCCTTCAATCAATGGGAGAGCTTCACTTTCCAGGTATTATTGACTCATCCATTGTTGAAGATTTTCAAATTGATTGTCAATCTTATCCAATTGGTCAACTAAAACCCTAGTAAGTGATTCATCCACATCATGAGAATTATGAAAAGAATGAGGATAAATGAGGATATTTGTAGGATTGGAAGAACCTCCAACATCCTCATGGAACAAGTTATCCAAACTGGGCTCCATTTCCTCGGTAATTAGTGTTTTCATGCTTGAAATCATAAAATTAAGCTAATTACAGAATAAGGACAATCACATATCCTTAACTAATCTAGGTAAAATCAAACACAAGGCAATAGAATAAATGAAAGATATGGAAGATATATGCTGATTAAAACTCCCTATTCCACATTTGTGCTTCCATTGTTCTTCTCCAAATTGTTGGTGTGGCTCTCAGGTATTGCACTCGGATTTCTTGCATAAGATGGCAATTATTTTGAAGATTGTGATCTCACTTTGGCTTGAGAAATTGATGTTGTTCATATATATTTTCAAGAAAGATGGGGAGGGATTTTGAACTCAAGTCCTGATTGGGAGTGAACTAATTTAGATTGATCAGTTAACAAAGTTGATTGATTTGTTAACTCATTTGATTGATTTGTTAACTGAATAGATTAGATAGATGACTGAATAGATTAGTCAATTGACTATATTGATTGATCAGGTGACTGAATGGATTGGAGAGATAAGTGGATTGATCGATTAGTCAGAAAAGGTAATTGAGAGTTAAAAAAGGTGATTGATGAGTTAATTGAGTTAACTGGTTGTTTAAGATTTTCAACATGTGTTGTAGGATTTTGAAGTTGAATTTCATTTTCATTTTCAATTTGAATTTGGATTTGGATTTTTGAATGATGAAATTCAAATGAACATTCAATTGAAATTTGGTGAAATTCCAATTTGGTGAAATGTTAATTTGATGATTTGGAATTAGATGAAATTAATTGAAATCCACATTTGGGGAATTGTGAAGTTGAGAGAAATGAAATTAGATGGAATTATTTGAAAGTTGGATTTGGTGAATTGGAGGAATAAGTTAATTGATTTAAATTATTTAAACATTAGAAACGTGATTAATTAAATAATAAAGATTATTTAATTAAGGGAAATAATCAAATTTAATTAAATAAATAATATTTAATTAATATTTGAGATAGGGTTAATTGATTAATTAATAAAGAATAGAAATTCAATAATTAAAAATGTTGAATGTGATGATTGAGTCAGTTTAGAAGAATAATTAATTTAATTAAATAATTAAAAAATTACTTAATTAATTAGACAAATAATTAGCAATGATCATTGAGACATTTTTAGGTGTCTACATTTGCCCCTCTTTGAGACAATGTCGAAGCGACGTTGTTCCAAAGAAAACGAAAAAATTTCTGCCCCAATGACGCTAGGGTATAAATATGCCCCCTCGAAAAAAGTGGTTGAAATTTCTTGAAATTGAGACCATTTTTTCAATACCATGCTAGTGAGAAATCGTGTGAAGTTTTGTGCGATTACGAGTCAGTTTGATTGGTCTACAAGTGCTTTGAAGTTTAGGGGGACCACGGTCGTCGAAGTGGTAAACACCCTAATTTTGAGCTATAAATAGTGATTAGGCTTTCTAATTAGCTCATTTGCACTCATTTGATTTTGTAGAGCTCTCAATGATTTTAGTGCTTTCCTATGACTTTGGAGAGTGATGGAAGGTCTCGGAGCCAGGTTGCATCTGTCTGATCGAGTCAGGTCATATTTGCTTGCTTTTTTCAAATTTTTCCTGATGTTGTCAGAGCAAAATATTTTAACTGGTGCGCAATTTCCTATCGATATATGTGCAGTTTCTTATATTTGTGTGCAATTGATATTAATAATGCGCAATTGATTTTAATAATTCGCATATGGTGTAAATAATGCACAATTGACTTTAGTGATGCGCAATTGCTCTTATTAATGTGTATTTACATTAAATGATTTGCATTTGACTATTCATATTACATCTGATGCACAATTGATGTTTTGTGATTTTTCCAAAAGGACTTAGTTGATTATTTGTCATGCGAATATAGTATCTGATATTTTTATGTATTTCATCTTGTAGGCACATTACCCTGTCCTGGTTGGTAAACAAACAAGGCTAGATGGTCTCGAGTGTCATCATGAACTTGTTGAGGACACTGCTTTGATTAGACACTTGGGCTTGTATCACATATTGCACTTTCCAGAGATTACGGCCAACAGGGCCATGATCACTACTTTAATCGAGCGGTGGCATTCTGAGACTTGTTCATTCTATTTACCTACTAGTGAGGCATCAATCACACTAGAGGATGTGTGGCGTATTTTGCATATTCCTATTGATGGTGCCTAAGTTACATTTGATCATGATGATGGTGTTGTCAAACTATATGATTTGTTTGAGGAGGACTTACCTATACGAGATCGATATGAGATCCCATGGGATGATCTGGATTATGATGACTTGACTGTTGTTCTGTACTCTATTGTTGTTGGCCTAGTGATTCCTGGTAGATGGACACATGGTTTCCCTATCGGATGGGTTAGATTCATCCAAGATATGATCATTGACAGGCATTTTTTCACTTGGGGTTTGTTCTTATTAGCCGCTTTATATCATCAAATGCATGGCATTGCATACTTGGAGCAGAAATCTATTGGTTGTGGTATCACTTTGCTCCAAGTATGGTCTTGGGAGAATATGGCTATCTTTCGGCCAATGATTCATGTTGATCTTGTTCATGAGAATCCATATGCATATAGATATATAGTTGGTATCAGACATAGGAGTTTGGGGAACACCCTATACTGGACACATCAAATAGATATCTTGCAGTACTTCTCTTGGAGACTGTATCTCGATTGATGCGGTTGGGCTAATGATGCTCAACATTTACCTTATTTCCAACAACAGCGATATCTCATTAGTCGAGATGTTGGTAGGCATGGGGTTATTGATATTCATCTTCCTGGTTGGGTACTCTGTCAGTTTGGGGATGTACAGGGTGTGCCAAATGTGATAGCTTACTTCACTCATATTACTCGAGAAATCGGGGATTTGGGGCCTTGTGTACAACCTCATGTTTCTATTGTCGAGTTTGATTCTCTTTTCCCTTTTTAGTGAGATTGTTCAGCCAGGGTTGTAGATCAAGGTACGACTCCTCAGTATGATGCTTGGTAGGTTCAACACATGTCAGTTCCATTGACAGATCCCACGGTTCCTATTACAACATAGCAGATTCATCTTGGTAAACCTCAGGGAGGGAGAGGGACAAGGAGAGGTAGAGGGAGAGGTGGCAGTGGGTGAGATGGAGGTCAGATTGGAATGATTGCAGTAGCAGCAATGATGGTGGTAGAGCAAGAGGATAGTGAGGATGTAGACATCGGTGGAGACACTGAGTCTATGAGCAGCTTTGATCAAGATGATAATGAGAATGGTGATTCTCTATCAAAGTCATCTGGCAGTGGAGGGAGTGATGGTGGGGATGGTGGTAGGCAGGACATTGATATGCCTCAGGTTGGAGATGTCCCAGCTGCAGAGAGAGCTAGAGATGGAGACGAGGAGGGTGAGGATGAGAAAGTTTTGAAAACTCGGATTAGGAGCTTGGAGGATCTAGTTGCCACTTTGAGACAACGACAGATGGATGATAGGGAGCACTTTTGATGATTATATATTGTCATGGTTGCTGAGAGGGATTAGATTGCGGGAGAGAGGGATAGGGATATTGTTGACAGAGACCAATTCTAGAGAGAGAGATGATGCAATGAGGAGAGCATAGATTGTGCATGATGCTTATGAGCTCTACAGGTCATCGGATACCGGTGCACTGATGCGAGATGAGCACATAATTTAATTGGCTGAGGAGTGGCTCTATTGGAGGAGAGAGTATGAGAGGGACATCTCGGAGCATGAGTAGGTGTCGAGCTTCAGTGCATACATGTCTAGGAGGAGATCTAGTCGGTCTACATCACATCAGACTAGCAATGAAGGGGTGTTACCTAGGGCATCATCAGGGCATATTGGAGGAGGATCAGATAGGCATGATCTACCTACTAATAGAGGTAGTGCTAGTTGAGACACTCTTTGTTGTACTTTATTTGATGTATTCTGACACTTTTTTGAGATATATGTGATATCCATTTTGGCAGCGGCTTACATGCCTTGTGTTATTTCTATGATGTATTATTCTATATGACGTGTCTATATGATTTTCATGTATGTGATGCATTCTATGATTCTATGTGCATTTTAATTTATGTAATATGATGATGTGATGATATGATTATGCAGCTAATGCTTTTGATACATATTAAAATGCTAATGAAACTAAAATGAATTTTACATGATATACAATTTATCTGGATGAATATAATGCAATGAAATCTAAGTGAAGATGCATTTAAGCTAGGTGATAATGCAAGTGAGTCTAAGTAACACGTAATTAAGTGATAATAAAAATTAACCAATAGAAAATGTACTTAAAATGATATGCAACCTATATGAATTCTTTTGTTATGCCAGAATACATTGTGGATTATGCCTCTTGAATTAGAAGAAGTGTTAGTAAGAAAGATAGATTTGGAAAAGATGATGAAGAGATGTGTTAAAAATGAACAATCAACTGTGTCAACTTGATATCAAGAACCGATATGATATGATAGGAATGATAGTGATGACTAATCTTCTTTGCCTTTATTCATAGTGTAATACATTATCATCATTGAAACGTATTATGTAACAATGAAGTTGTGCACATCAAGGTATAAAGAACCAAGACATAAAGATATCTCATTGTAAGAAACAAACACTTAGCAAACAAGGAATGAACCCATTCTGGGAATTATGCTAGGGGTCGAGGTATGTGTGGCATTCACAAGATAAATGCTCCTATCACAGACACCCACTAGAGAAATTACCCCAGAACTTCATTGGTTCACACCAAAAACAACAAACAAAGAAAAGGATCGTGCTCATCATAGCTCCTCTAGTCACTTTTGGACATCCTTGAGTAGCATTTAAACATGATCTTCGCCAATTGATAACAGATAAAAACCAAATTAGACAAAACTTAGTAGCTAAACTGACTATGCCTTTGCTTTGATTTGTTTGATGTGATGGTTGACAATGTCTAGTTTCAAAAATTTGCAGACCCCGTTTAAGATTGATCTGTCTGATTTCAAGTGTATCCTCTTCTATTTAAGACAAGATAGTGATCACGTTGATATGGATATTGATGATCAGTCTGGTTGCACATTTTTTATAAGATAGTTATATCATTTGTTTAACTTCGTGCAAAGTGTTTGTTAGATATCTGCTAGGGTATTTGTTTCTCACGAGACATTTTATTGCAAGTTTTTTATTGTTTTTTATTGTTTTTCGATTTTTAGTTCCTTTTGAAGAGTTTTTTATTTTTATGTTTAGGGTTTTGTGGATTGATATTTGAATGTTTTTGGTTGATTTTTTGTGTTTTTTGATTTTTAAGTTTTTGATGTTTTCAGATTGTTTTTGGTATTTGTTCAAGATCTTTTTATGATTTTTATAGTTTTTCAGGACTTTATCTGGTTTTTTAGGATTTTTTCAAACTTTTTTTTATTTTTAGGATTTTTTCAGGACTTTGTCTGATTTTTAAGGATTTTTTTAGGACTCTTTAGGATTTTTTAGGATTTTTTCAGGACTTTATCTGATTTTTAGGATTTTTTTAGGACTTTTTATGATTTTTAAGGTTTTTTCAAGACTTTATCTTATTTTTATTATTTTTTCAATTCTGCCCCCAGTATGTAAGCATGTTATGATATGATGATCTAGGTGATGTATATGGAGACAATAAATTTTCAATATGAGTTATGCTAATGCAAAATGCATGATGAAGATGCAATTCTTATTTGAACAAGGATGATTGTGTGCGTCTTTCATTGAAAATGCACTAATTGGATTAAAGGTTTGAAACATTTCAGAGATAGGAGTTCAATCCATTCTCATAAGACCTTAGACCATCCAACCTAACAAACTATGTAGCCAAGATTTATGAATCGAGGTGCGGAAAACGTCTCCATCAATTCCTAAAAGTTTGATCCTCTTTTGCCCATGTGTGTGCAATTGGATTTATTCCTACCCTTATAACCATTACAGACCCTTGGAATCCTATGTGCCTAGCTACATGAGTTATTATGACTTCAAAAGCAACCTGGATAAAGCCTCGTTGCCAGCAAGCTTTTAGGGCTCCAACAAGGTTATACATCGTAACCTCTCGAATATTGATCCATTGCTAGAAAGCATCCATAGCCCTGATGGAGTTATTTGCATGTTCCCTTATTCAAGCTTTATTGCATATTTTTACATGATATTTCAGTTATATCTCTACTCATTTTTGCCTTGAGATGGATATTGGCATAACACTTTTTCTTTTTTCATTTTTCTTGCCTTGACTTGTAAGTAATGAAACCTACTTGGGTATGACGATTACGGCGACGCTGAAGTAGAATATTGGATTTTTCACTAGCCCAACTAGGTATCTGTAATGACTTAGAGCATGTGATTAATATGTAAGATATAGCAATTGATAGATGTTGGTTAACAAGTCTTAATAGTGAAACCTCTACACAACCATTGATAAAGCTTAATCGCAAGGTGACATTGAAGATAAATGTCTAAAGACCTCCTAAAGACTTTATGAACAAGTATCTAGGAAATGAGATAACCCTCTCTCTTTTCAATATAGATAGGTGAATGATTTAGATAATCCCCTTGTTTTATTGATGCAACTATATGTGCAATCAAATATTATATTCTATGAATATTGTGAATGTGATTCATTTAGGAAAGAAACTATATGAGATGCAATGAGTTAAGGAAAATGATATGCAAGTGCGGAAAGTAAATGCTAAATTAACCCGACCCTTAGATGTAATATCTTTTTAGGTGCCTATTGTTCATGGGATTGAGGAGTGGATCTCCCTCTATTGTTGTTAGATGATAAGCGTCATTTCCAACTACTCTTGTTATGACAAAAGGACCTAACCAGTTAGGTTCAAACTTCTGGTTTTTTGCATTTTGCGAGGTTCCTTTGATTCTTCTTAAGGAAAATATCCCCTACTTCGAAGCAACATGGTCTTACTCTCTTGTTATAGCTTCATCTCATTTGGTTTTGATATCCTTGCAAATGATTCAGAGCACTTTATCAATTTTCATCCAATAGTTCAAGTTCTTGCAAACGGGCAACTCTATAATCTTTCTCTGATATGATGTGTTTCAGAGAGACTCTTAGTGATGGCAGTTCTACCTCGATAAGTAAAATGGCTTCTAAACCATATACTAAAGAGTAAGGTGTAGCACCAGTAGTTGTGCAAACACCAGTTTCATAAGCCCAGAGAGTTGGATTCAGTTGAAGATGCCAGTCTCATCTAGTGTCGTTGACAACTTTCTTTAAAATTTTCAAGATGGTTTTATTTGTTGGCTCAGCTTGACCGTTTCTTTGGGGGTAATAAGGAGCTGTAAAATGTTGTTTAAAGTGGAATTGATCACAAAGTTCACTCACTTCTTGATTTTTAAAGGGTCGCCCATTGTCAGTAACAATGCACATGGGGACTCCATATCTAGAGATGATATTATTCAAGATGAACTTAGCTATTTGTTTTCCTATTGTGTAGGTCATAGAGATTGTCTCGACCCATTTCATAAAGTACTCGGTATATGTGAGTATGAACTTGTGTCCGTTGGAGGATGTAGGGTTTATTTTCCCAACAAGATCCAATCCACATTGTGAGAACGGCCATGGTGATGTAATTGGTTGAAGATCTTGAGTAGGTGCATGGATTGTCTCCATGTATTTGAAATTGTCTACATCTTTGGACATACTTGTAGGTGTCCTTTTCCATCGTTGGCCATTAATACCCGGTTCTCAACAATGTATTTGCTAATATCGGACCAAAAGAGTGTGCTTCACATATCCCATCATGAACTTCTTTCAGGGTCATCTGTGCCTCCTCCACTTTGAGACATCAAAGTAAAGTATCATCTAGGCCTTTTCTATATAAAGTATCAGTAATGATTGTGTATTTTGCAGCTTGATGGATAAGTGTCTTTCTTTGATTGCATGAGAGATAAAGAGGTATATATTCATCATGAAGGTATGCATATACATCTCTGTACCAAGGAGATTCAGGTCCCACTATCATGCAAATATATTCAGTAGATGGTATTTCATATGCTAGTACCATGAGTTTTTTTACTACAAACTCAAAGTGAGTTCCCTTATTAGGCATGTCCAAGAGAGAGCCTATTATTTCCATAGCATCAGCCACTTTGTTTTGTGCTCTTGGGATTTGCCCAAATGTTATATTGGTGATTCGTTGCTTGTATTCTTCCACAAATTGTTTATAAGGTGTCATCTTGTCATTTTTTATATTGTAATCATTTTTAGTGTCATAAAATTGTGACCCTAGCAATTTACAACTGCATTAGGGTCCTCACGCATGTGAACTTGAATCCTCTAGCCTGATCGAAGATCAGAGAGTGCTCGGCTTGTGAAATTTGCTTCTTCCTTGGCCTCTGCATCACTCTGTCCACACTCTACCTTGGAGAAAGGGGTAGGAAAGGGGCATGGAGCCCCTGTCCCCCCTTGGATAGGGACGTGGTGCCCTTGTCCTCCCAAGACAGGGGCATGGTGCCCCTGTCCCTACCCTATTTTGGGGCAAGACCTTTCTAGTGCAAGCATTGTGGGTTGTGCAGTGAGCGGGAAATCTCCCGGATGTCGGCCCGTAATGAAATTCAAATTCTTCAATAATGTATTTAAGAGGCATTTTTTCTCTCATTTGCATAAGTTCAATAAGTTGAAGAGATTCAAGTTGCATAAGCGATCAAGCATTCAAGCATTCTTTTCCAGCATTAAGCATTCTCAAGTCTCCCTTCAAGGCTAGGTGTTGCATTCAAGTCAAGGATTCAACAATTGAAGAGGAGATCCCTTTCAACATTCAATTCCACACAAGCATTTCTATCAACATTGCTACTACAACCTCCCTTGAGGTAATTTACAATTCAGCCTTCCATTTACATCTACTTGCAATTACTTTCTTTCATTACTTGGTTAATTTCAAAATTGGGGTTTGACCTAAAAGCAAAACCCCAATCCCAACACATTTCCCTCTCTTTTATGTGTGAAGGTTGCAGGTGCACAGCTATACTTTCAAATTCAGGCTTCATTTGCAGAGGCGGAAAAACCCTTTTCATTTCACGGATTTTTCGGAGGACCGTGTACATTCATGCCACGGTCCAAACAACTTTTCATCAAATTTTCAGGGTGACTTCATCTTGACATTTTACTGCCAAATCCAGGTGCACAGCTTCATCTCATATTTAGATCTCAAGTTATAATCGATTCTTGTCACTTTTGCACTACATAATTCAATCAATTTCTATTTCAAATCAAACAAAGGGAATAAGGGGATCATCATAACATCCTTAATTCATTTTGAATTCAATCTATTATCTTTGTGTGGAAATTGGATCTAGTGAATTACCCCTTATCTCCCTAATGTAATGGTGAAAAGTGCTTGAAGGATAATCAGTAGTGAAACTCTCATCTCTTTGAGGGAAAGGGTTAGTTTTCCTCTTGATCTATCACTCATCATTTTACTACCATCACATTTTGGTGAACCTAATGTCTTGCATTCTATCCTTTGAACAACATTGCATATTTTTCATTTACAAAATTCAACTTTCTGCAAACTTAGTGGTTAATTCATTAAAAACCCTAGTTTTTAAATTTAAAATTGAACTTGTGATTTGTAAAAATTGCTTGTATTTGTCTTAGATCTGAAAATTGTTGTGTTTGTCAAATTCAATTTCCTCATTGTCTTGTTCAATTTGCAATTAAAATTTACAAAATTAAGAGGTTACTTGTTAAAACCCTAATTTTCAAAAATCATCTTGAACTTGTGCAAAAATTGGATTTCAACTTAATTTTCAGATTTCTGATTATTCTCAGATTTGTCTTCAATCCCACAATTCAAATTTCCAATTTTCCCCCTTTTTCCAAAATTTAAATTTCAAAATTAAGTGGTTAGGTCATCAAACCCTAATTTTTAAAATTAATTGGATTTTGTGTGAATTTCAAATCAATTTTAGTTACATTCAGATTTATAAGGTGTTCCTATCCATTAGGTTTGACCCTTTTCAAAATTGCACTTCAATTCCTCTTTTTCTTCAAAAACTTAATAGGGTCCTATTTTCACCTTTGTGCCTTCACTTCACCCATCTAGAGATCGTAAAATTTGCCAATTTTTGGGGGTTAGCTTTAAAATCATCGTAATATCCATCTCTAAACAATTCAAAAAAAATTGGTCGGACCATGTACGTTCCCACCACGGTCCTCGGCGTTTTTCCCAAAATTTCAAGAGATTGTTATGACTGTATTTATTAGCCTAAATCCGAAAGATTGGTTGATTTTATCAACTTTTGAACCCTCTAGAATCATAAATACCTTCAAATTTTAACATTTCAACTTTCAAGAAAAATTTTTAAATTAAGAGGTTAATTATAGTCTACCCTGATTTTAAAAATTCTAATTTTAAAATTAAGTGGTATTTCTTTGGTCCTAATTTAAAACATCCAATTTCCTTTCATTTTTGGAAATTATGTCATCCTCTTCCCCCAACAAAGTTCAAATTGTGTAATCATTATTTTCTTAAATTTTGCATTACTCAATTTTTTGCAAGCTTTGTGCTACAATTTAAAATTCAAATTTTCCCTCTAGTGCATGAGTTTTACCACTATCAATCCTACCTATCCTATCCCTATTAGACGAAGCATTAGAATTAAGGCTTCCCAAGGTTTAATTACCAAGGAGATGGAGCCTAATTTGGGTGACTTCTTTAATCAGGATCATGCTAATTCTTCCCATCCTAATCATGTGCGCATTCATGGAACTCATGATGAAGAAGAAGATTTAACTAGGGTTTTTGTAGATCAACTTTCTACATTGGACAATCAATTTGATAGCTTTCAACAATGGATGTTCCAACAATACCCTAATAGTGAAGCTTTTCCATTAATTGAAGGTCTTAAATGCATGTTTCAAAGTGATAAGAATGGAATTGATATATTGTGTGGCATTTCACATTTTTTATTCTAATGTCATGCCTATCAAGAGTTGTGTCGAAACCCTAGGTTACTCACAACCTTCAACACAATTCAATTCCTCTATTCCTTTAACCAATCCTATGACTAGTATTCCTACTTTCACATCTAAAATCATGGCTACTTCAACTCAAAATGTCATTCCTACAACCATAGGTCATTAGGGAAATCCCTCTTCTTCATTTAATCCTCCATCATTACATATGTCTTCCATAAGTGTTCCTACTATTCCTCAACCAATCAGTGTGACACAAGGGGGCAATTCCTTCAACAACTTTATTCCTCCTTTAAGTGTTCCTCTTCCTACCCAATCATCACCAAAGCCTTCTTATCATAGTGTCCCACCACCTTATTCTCAGTCCATGCCTTCTTTCAACAACATCACACCACCTTCTCAATCACCTACGTCTAACATGAATTCTTCCATGAAAATGACAATTAACAATCTTGCCCAAACTGTGTCTTCCTTACAACAACAAATTGCTTCCATGAGTCAATCCAAGTTTAGTGTGCCCACCTTTGATGTTGCGAGCCCACTTTCTCTTGATATTATTAAAGTCCTACCACCTAAACATGTTGAGATCCCTCAATTGGAACTCTATAATGGAAAAGGTGATCCTCTTACACATGTCAAAACATTTCAAACCTTGTATACTGCTTTTGCTTATCATCAACAATTGCTTGCGAAACTGTTTACAAGAACACTAATAAGAGATAAGGTTTTACAATGGCATTGCTCTTTGTCTTCTTATTCTATCACTTCCTTTCAACAACTAGAAAATGCTTTCATCCAACAATTTCAAAACAACATTGGTCCTAAAATCACTTTGACTGATTTAATGCATTGTAAACAAGGTGTTAAAGAGAAAGTGACTGATTTCATTGGTAGATATAAGCATTTGTGTGCTCAAATTTCTTTTCATGTGCCTGATAATTTTATTCAAAGAATTTTCATTTCTAATTTATAAAAAGATATCAGGGAAAAACTTATTTTGTCTGAGTTTACTTCCTTTCTGCAATTATGTGCAACACTCCACAATTATCAACTGGTTGTGAGTCAAAAGAGCAATCCACTCCTATGGCTCTGAGTGATAAGGGGGAGAGTGTTCAACAACCATTTGTGAAGTTAAAACCAACAAAAAGCTTCATCAAGTTCAATGATCCAATCAACAACAACCATGTGAATGCTACAACAAGTGTGCCTCCTATTTCTAAAAAATTTCAAAGACAAAGATAGTTTACTCCTTTGCATGAATCTTTGCATAGTATTATGTCTCATTCATTGCATAGAAATGTTATCAAGCTTCCTCCTATAAAATAATTTGATCCTTCCAAACTTCCATCTCCTCATTTTGATAACAATTCCTTTTTCCAATTTCATCGTCAACCTGGTCATGATACTAAGAAATGTTTTGCATTGAAACATAAGGTTCAAGACTTGATTGATAATAATACTATGTCTATGGTAGGTGTGAATGTTAAAGGGAATAAATTAGTTTCTCCTCCTAATAAAAATCTTAAGATTTTCATTGATCCCTTGCCATCTCATACATCTAATGTTATTGAGATTGCACCAAGTTCTCTCTCTTTTGAAACACTCATTTGTATGGCTCCAAACTTGGTTAATATAGTAGAAACACAAGATACGCCTAAGGATCCCTGTATTACATTTGACCCTAGTGAGACCATTAGAGAACCTAATGGCCCTTTATACATAGCTGTAAAGGTTAAGGATATCCCTTGCTGTGGTGCCCTAATTGATCCCTCTTGCATGGTTATTGTCATAACTGAAGAGTACCTTTTCACTTTACGATTGCATAAACCAATATATGATTCTTATAATGTAGTTGTGAAGTTATTTGATGGCTTCTCTTGTCCTACCATTGGTTCTATCACCCTTCCTATCAAAGTCCATACTAAATCCATGGATGTTGACTTTGTTATCATACCTTCTTCTAAGCAATTATGTGTGAAGTTGGGCTATCCTTGGCTATCTTCCATGAAGGCTATTGCTTCTCCAATCCACACATGTGTTAAATTTCCTCACAATGGAGAAATCATAACCATGAACCATAGCTTATTTCATCCATCCGAAAGAAGCCTTGGTGTTCCTATTGATCTCTTTTGGCCTAAACAATTTCAATCTCTCCCATCAAGGAGTGATGCTCTTTTCCAATCTTATCAAAAATGGAATAATGATATGATCTTATCCTTAAGTCAACCTAGATCGCCAACACTTGACATTCCTATTACTTCAAGATGAGGTTTTTCCCCTCTTGAACAGAACTAATCTCCCTCCTAAGGAAAATTGTCCACCTATTCCTATGGATGTAACTTTACCTTCTCTCAAGGAGAACAACAATATTCTTCTTAAGATTAGACCTATACCTCCTCCTCATGATGGACTTGGTCTCCTCGCTACACCTAATATTCCTCCTCTCTATGGTGCAGTTCCACCTCCTTCCTCTTATCAAGAGAAGAGGCATGCTTCTCCTATTGTTCAACCAAAAAGACCTCAAGCTAAACCTTCCACTATTAATGAGAAATATATTCCTCCTTCTGCAAATGTTCCTCCTCCTTCTCAGCCTTCCACTAAGACTCGACGAAATCGTTGTGCGAGAGAAGGCCGACAAAGATGCCATGTTCGAGCTCGTGAAGCTATCCCTCAAAATAACCAATTTCCTCATACTCCAACAATGGACATGATTCCCTTTTCTCCTAAGCAAGATATTTAAATTACATCTCCAAATCATAAGTTGTATAAAACATGTGATGGTTTTACTCCTATTCATGTTCTTTCTCCTCTTGCTTTACACTTCGATGAAGAAATGAGTGAGAATGTTATTCATAATGGCAATACAACTCCTAATGCTTCTGACAGTGAGCATGAATATATTAATGTGGACAAACATTTATCGGATGAGTTTTCACAAACCAAAATCCTAGCTCCTAGAATTGAACAAAGTGACTTACAACATGAGCATAGTCCTTGTTTGTATCTTGTGATAGCTCCATCTATTGTGCTTGATGTCGCTCCTCTGGCATGTTGCTCGCCTTTCCAAAATAGTGATCAGCAAGATCAGGAAGCGGATGTCGAGTTAGATTAGCAATATTAACATTCCAGATCCTTCTCTCTCCTTTCTTTCTCTTTTGTGACCATTCTTCTATGTGTATCCTGTTCTTCTATTTTTTTCCCTTTATGTCTACTTGGGGACTGTTATCACTATTTAAAAATTGGGTTTTCATGTTCCATATTTGGCTAGAAGTCTGTAAAAGTGTGTTTAGCTTGGCCTTGTTACCTCTGAGTTACTTGGGTCAAATGAGGGTTTAAGGTTTTTGAAATTTTAACCCTTCCTATGTTTGAAAAACCCTTATGTTCTATTTCTGCGTTACTTTTGCCACTTAAAGAAGGGTCGGTTTATCGTTAAAAGTGTTCCCCCATAGGTTTTCCCTAGGCGGTCTTTCAAATATTTTTAAAATTTACGCCTTCGCCTATGTCTTGTTCTAATGTTTGTCGGGCTCCTTAATAAGTGTGCAACTCATTGCTAATCCTATGGTTGTCATTGTTTTGCTAGGCAGAGATTCTAGTAGGTTAATGTTTGCGAAATAGCCAAAAGGCTAGGTGGGCCTAACCAGATGGATTGACCGTCAGATTAAAGGAATGCATCTTGTTTTAAATCCAACGGCTCACGTTGATTCGCTAGCCCAAAGTGCACGTGATTTACCCTTTGTGAAGTAGCGAAAGACTTGGTGGGTCCCAGAGGCGAGTAAGGTAATTAGTTAAAGGATGATCAGCTCAGAAAAGATCAACGGCTCGCGTTGATTTGTGACCTAAAGATACCCGTTGTTTACCTTTCGTGAAGTTGCGAAAAGGTGGAGGGCCTGGGCAGAGAAGGTCATAGCAAAGGTAACTAACGAGCAAGTTGTCGAGATCCAACAGTTGTCACTGCTTCACGAAGATAAGTGGCATGAGGTTTAAGCTTTGCGAAATAGTGAAAGAGTTGGTGGGCCCAAAAGGTAGGTAGGTCATAAGTTTTAAAGGCAGATTAAGTAGGATTTAATCAGACAGTTGTCATGGATTCGCAGCCTAAAGTCAAGCGGAGATTAATGTTCGCGAAATAGCGAAATGATGTGGTGATCACATGACGGCTGACATGGCAGGACAGATGGGTTGTTCCATGGAAAGGATTAGTGACTTGTCAGATACACGTGGCTCTGAAAGGTAGTTGAGGGCCCGCCTTGGTTCAACCGGCAGTTATGTTGAGAATGGTGAAGTAAAACATATGGCAGCTTTAGAATGGAACTCGATGGAGCTTCCTGAGCAAATAGTCGACTGCCACATGGCCTTTGTTAACCGATGATGCAATAAAGCAACTAGTCTCCGAGTTAAAGGGCCCACGTGGAAGGTCTAAAGCGTGTTAAATGGTGTTCATCTTG
The DNA here is from genome assembly GCF_030272615.1 of Cryptomeria japonica. NCBI lineage: Eukaryota > Viridiplantae > Streptophyta > Pinopsida > Cupressales > Cupressaceae > Cryptomeria > Cryptomeria japonica. Next base: position 396,082,002 of record NC_081415.1, read on the forward strand.
TGGTTGATCCAACGATTGTCATTGTTTCGCAGCCCGAAGATGCCTGTAGTTTAGTCTTTGAGAAATGGCGAAAACTGTTAGCCGTCATGGTTAAGCGCAGTTAGGTAAGAAGACTAGCGGTCACTATAGGAAGTAAAGACCGAGCAAGTAAATGATGATCTAATGGTCAGTTTTGTTTCATGGGGTAAAAGTGTGCATGGTTTAGTGTTCGTGAAATGGTGAAAAGAAGGTAGGGCCCATCACTAACACATAAAGACAGGAAGGAGTAAAAGAAGTGCAGGTTCCCGAGATCCAACGATCGTCATTGCTTGGCGAAAGAAAAGTGCAGGGGTTTTAAGCTCTGCGAAATGGTGAAATGACTAAAACAAAGAAAAACTCAGAGAACTTGTGGTCCATTGGAGCCTGTTTTTGAATTCAATTCTGAGGTGATGGCCGAAGAATGCGGGATTAATTTCTCAATTCAATGGCAACTTGTCGTATTAAGGTCCGCATCAATTGAATATTGATACCATTTCGACAAGTTTGTTGTAGAGGAGCTGGTGCAGAGTGAGTTTCTTTAGCCGAATAACCAGGTTTTTTCTGTGTTTTCCTTGCTAATTGTAGTCTGAGAATCAGTGTTGTTGTGTGAATTGTTTCATTAGAGTTTTGTGCAAATCCCAATTGATATAGTTGCATTAATGAGATGGCACCAAGAAGGGAGTTAACAGGAAAAGTAAATTACTAGGATAGGAATATTTGTGATGATTTTCTGGAACAGCTAACTATGTCTACTAATGTCAGAGCCAAGGCTAAAGAATTGGTACCAAAGAACCCTCATTTGAGAATCGAGGATGGCCTATATGAAAAAGGTAATTGGTTAAGGGATCCAGAAATAGGGATGTTAGGATTAGGATTGTTCAAAGTAGGTTTTGGTTAGAGACATTCTCTTGCCCCTTTAAATAACATATGGGAATTGGATGTGGGGAAGTTTATGGTTCCTAATGTATTCATGGATGTAGATTTGTTGACTTTGATTGCACAAAATTATGACCCTGTCGCTAGATGTATCAGAATTGTCAAAGGATCAGCTCTGATTGAAATTAAAGATGATGAATTCAGAAATGTGTTTAAGCTCAGTGAATCTTCAAATTTGTTAGAGCCTATCGATTTGAATTACTGGCCCAGGTTTATGATGCACAAAGGAATCACCTTAGGAGTGGCCCATTGAAAGAGTTCCTTGTTAAAATAGGAGGGTTAACAATTGTAGGCCCCAGTACAATGGACCCCTTCTCCCTCAATCTGTTTACTCTAAGAGCTAAGGGTATGTATTGGGCACTTTGTTAGATTTTTGGAGAAGATGCTGAGAAAAACATGCCAACCCATTACATGTTGATGATTGCATAAATTCTAAACCCCTCTCTGGCAATAAAATTTGATTATGTGCCATACCTTACTGATGCAATTCATGCAGGGCTAGTAGGGATAAAAATGGTAAGGTGGACAGACCGTTTGGATGGTATTCTCTTCTAATGCACATGTTTTTGTTCAAGGGTGTTGATTATTTTGCAAAAGAAATAGATCTAGTCAAGGTGAAAGATAAGGAAGAGATGCCTATTCAACTTTGGAATATTGTTTTGTCCTGGGACAGAGAGGATGATAGCTATCTAAAGTTTGACAAATGCTTTCCATCTAAGATTAGATTTCTTTTGTGCAAAAAAAACCCTAGGATTCCTAAGGCTCTCTTTGAATTCCTCAGGCCCAAGGAGTTTGTAGAAGGTATTAAGATTGTTCATAATTAGGGAGATATGTATTTGTACCATGTTTCTACAATTTTCAAAGTATATGGTTTCAGAGGCACTCCATATTTATTGCCTTATCAAGTCCCACTGAAAATAGGAATTGCTGAAGTCTTAAGGCAAATTGGAGGTGTACAAGAGGCAGAGCTAACAAATAGGGGTAAAGGGACCATTTTCCCAACTATTACCATGGCACATCATTTTGTGATCACTAAAGGTGGCTGGAAGTATTTTGAAGAATTCCTTAAACCATATAGATTGTCAACTGTCATTTCAAGATGTGCAGACCCTAAAGACTTTTTCAACAGTATGTTTATGAAGAGAGCAGTTTGTAAAGGTAGGCCTCACCAATTTCAGTTTCCTGGAGATCTAATTAGGAATGAATTCAGTTTGGATGAGAAAGAACTAAGGAAAGAGAAGTGGGTTGCATATAAAAGGGCTCTTGACTTCATTCATCAATTTGATAGTAGTTATGACCCTCTTTCTAATTTCAATCCCTTTGAGGAGAAAATCAAATTCTTGATTCTTTATTTTGAACACCTCATGCAAACTTTGAAAGAAAAGAGGGAGGCTATAATGAGAAATGATCCTGACAGGGTTAAATTGGTTCTAGGTAATCCTGCTTTTGCTAAGGCTATCCCACCTAGTGATTATGTAATGCATAAGAAATCAAGATGTAGTGTGATGATGCCAGTGACAAGTGAGCCTTCCACTTCAAGAGGGAAAAGAGCAATTGAGGATGTCATTGACATCCAAGATTCCCCTAAAGGCAAAGAGTGGGAAAGGAAGTGCAAACCAATGAGCCTCTGTATTCTCCATCTCAGTCTCCTATCCACATAGGAGATGAGCAAGTGGTGGCCGAATAGTTGTTACCGTTAGGGAGTCTCGAGGAGATTGCCTACACATATGAGGAGACACGGGAGGGGATGCCAGAAGAGCCACCTAGTGCTGAAATGAACTTGACTGATGGTGAGCTCAAAGGTAAAGAGTTAGACCTTACTGTCAAGCAAGCCAGTGAGGAGTTCCTGGCTGATAGTAACTTTGTTACAATAGGGGCCTTCATGCATTTGGTATGGAGGCAAAACATGGAACAATTCAAAGCCAAATGTGAACAAAGGAAGAGTGAGCAGCCTCACAAAGATGTAACTCAGGTAGAGGAAGAGGTGAAACAAGAGATGATTGAAGAGTTAAAGACCATTACCCCTAAAAAGGGAAGAGATATGGTATCAAAAGCTGGTGTTTTAATCCTCCCTGAGTGGGATATAGTTGGTGCTCTGGTACTTGAAGCAGTCAGAAAGGAAACTAAACCCATGGAAGGAGTGACCTTCAGCAGAGATAATGTTGCTTTAGTCATATGGTCACTAAAGAAGGATGAAAATAAAAGAAGGAAAGATGTATCAGATTCTAGTCTCCTAGGAGGCATGATTGTAAAAAGAGTCCAAGATACAGGAGTGGTGGAAGCTGCAAGCACAGTCTTGGAAACTGCAAAGTTTAGTGTAGCAGTGGTAGAAAAAGAGGTGAAAGAAAAGGCTAATCTCCAATTTAAATTGGAAACAATCTTAAAGGCTTACAATGAGGCCAAAGAGGGAGTAGCCAACAAAGACATTATTATTGCTAGACTTCAGAGTCAATTGGCAGGTCAGCACCATCTAGGTGAATCTTCTACTCTTACGAAAGCCTCTTCTCCAAAAAGACCTCCACCTACAAGTCCTATCATAGAATATCCCCCTTCTCCTATGCCTTCTAGTTTCCAATTAGCCAAAACTATTCGACATGAGTTGGAGAATTTGAAACAGGCTCAAGCCCTGTTTGCAAGCAAATATGAGGAAAAGGTAAAAGCTATAATTTTGAAGTTTGTTGATTCAGTTAGGCCCTTTGTCATTAACATTTATATGAAGAGGATTCTGAATATTTTGACTGAATTAAGAGAGGATGAAACCACCTTGGAACCAATTCTTAATAAGTGGATGCCTATAGGTAAGGAGTTGAAGCTCATGTGTTCATCCCATGTAGATGCAGAGGCAAATGACAATCTCAGATCCACTAATGAATTCATAAAAGAAATGAATATACTCTCAGGAGAAAGGGTAGGTGTAAAAACAAAGGCCCAACTATATAGAAAGGAATATTCTGATCACAAGTATGAGATGTTTCCAGGAGGTTTTGTTGGTCCAACTCAGTTAAAAGAGGAGAAAGCATGGCTGGAAGAGCTGGACCACAACTTGTCCAAAAGGGTAAATGAAATCATTAACACTAATGACACATCCTTATTTGTCAAGATAATTGAAGAGATTGAAAAGGTGAAATCACATTATAGTTTCATAGAAAAAGAAATTGGGCAATTCAGGGTTATTTGGAAAAGGTTGGAAGGAATGAAGAAAAAGATTGTCAACTTCTCTTGGTAGAATGATGACGTGTTCCAGGAATGGAAGGATAAATATGCCGGACAAAAAGAAGAAGTTCCCAAATAGTTAGAAGATGTTGCAGCGGGACAACAAGTTGAAGAGGCCGTTGATACCAAAAAGGACTTGTAAATGTTTCTTGGAGAAAATTGTGATTTGTAACAAACTTTTCTTAGGTTTGTCTGAAGCTTGTATGCATCCATAATGTTATAAATGGATACCAGGACTATTAGAAAAAGAGATCTCAAGAATTTTGTAAAAAAACTCTGGCAAAATATATTTAGGACCTTTTTTCCTGGTTTTAAGGAGATTGCTTTGAGTTATGTAATATTTTTAGGAATGAATATGAATATACAAATCAAATTTTTAGGCCTAAAATTCCTTTGTCTTCTGGTGTGCATTCTTTAGTTTGTTGGTTTCATTTCGATAATCTAGGGTTGTTCGAATGAGCATGGATTGTAAGGAAATCTTATAGATGTTATTTCTTGCTTTACTCTTCAGGAGAGGGATTAAATGTGCATTAAATACTTCTATCAGCAAGTCTATTGTTTGTTGCTACGAATCTGATGAATTGTTTTAGTTAAATCGGAGAGGACCTATGTATATGTTAGGCATGTATGGGTTCATAAAAGCCAAAATGATGAGATGTATGAGTGTTCAGTTTTGAGAATTATTGTTTGATTTAGGTGACTCTATGGCCCGGATAAGGTACTGGTATCAAATTGTAGGATTTCTTTCTATATTTTCTTGAAGATCAATACTGAAAATGAATGCAAGTTTTTCCTTTAGTGTTTCAGTTTCATTGAGGTGATGAAGTCCACAGGTTTTTTAGCACTGGTTTACTGTGGATCTCAATTTTAAAATGTGAAAGTATTCACAGAAGGTATACCCACCTAAACTTCGGATAAGTTCAAAGTGTAGAAGGTCTCAAAACCTTGTTATATGTTACTCTTGAGTTCCATTTCCCTGATCTTTTCATATGCAGACAGAGTTGATTTATTTCTTACAAGGAGGATAGAAGGGAAATCAAAATTTGAGACTAACAGGGACGACGTAAAGCATTGAGATATTCTCTTGGTCTCTTTCATGTTGACTCAAAAGACATCCTCTCTTACATTTCTTCTAAGGTAGTGTCCTTCTTTGGGGAATGAAGATTATTATATGTACATACATATATAATATACATGAGTTATCATATAGCATACTGACCCCGAGGAAAGTGACACTACCTCGTGTTTTGTGTTTGTTATCCTTGGGTTTATTCCTCGATTGGGAGCTAAATCCTTGTGATAACGTGCTCCTTTTCTTCTCTCTCTCTTGGGTGTATCCTACCTTAAAGCAATCGCTCCCGATAAGGCGCATGCGATCACTTTAACATGGGGGCATACACTCTACTCATACTTTCCTTCTTGTGATACTTAGAATTACTTAGTGAACTTAGCTTTGCTTTTTAATCTTTTGTATCCTTGCTTTCATGACTCATAGTGAAGGGAAATTTGCTACTTGCAATCATGGTTCTCTCCTTCTCGATCTTCCCTTTTACTTTATCATTCGAAGTCGTAAGATCATAAGTCCACTAGGGGCTTGGTGCATCTTTCCTCCTTGATGTGGTAAAAGTCTTTCAATCTTGTTTCCTTGTACTTTACCGGTAGTATTAGCGTATGCTTATACACTCGCCAAAGTGGGGGCTAAATGTAGTATCATAAAATTGTGACCCTAGAAATTTATGACTACATTAGGGTCCTCATGCATGCGAACTTGAATCCTCTAGCCTGATCAAAGATCGGAGAGTGCTCGGCTTGTGAAAATTGCTTCTTCATTGGCCTCTGCATGACTCTGTCCACACTCTGCCCTGGAGAAAGGGGTAGGACAAGGGCATGGTGCCCCTATCCCCCCTTGGATAGGGGTGTGGTGCCCTTTTCCTTCCAAGACAGGGGCGTGTCCCTACCCTATATTGGGGCAGGACCTTACTAGTGCAAGCATTGTGGGTTGTGCAGTGAGTGGGAAATCTCCCTGATGTCGGCCCGTGATGAAATTCAAATCCTTCAAACATGTATTTAAGAGGAATTTGTCCTCTCATTTTCATAAGTTCAATAAGTTGGAGAGATTCAAGTCGCATAAGCGATCAAGTATTCAAGCATTCAAGCATTCTTTTCCGGCATTGAGCATTCTCAAGTCTCCCTTCAAGGCTAGGTGTTGTATTCAAGTCAAGGATTCAACCATTGAAGAGGAGATCCCTTTCAACATTCAATTCCACACAATAATTTCTATCAACATTTCTACTACAACCTCCCTTGAGGTAATTTACAATTCAGTCTTCCATTTACATCTACTTGCAAATACTTTCTTTCATTACTTGGTTAATTCCAAAACTGGGGTTTGACCTAAAGGAAAACCCCCAATCCCAACACATTTCCCTCTCTTTTTTGTGTGTAGGTTGTAGGTGCGCAACTGTACTTTCAGATTCAAGCTTCATTTGTAGAGGTGGAAAAACCCTTTTCATTTCGCGGATTTTTCAGAGAACTGTGTACATTCCTGCCACAGTCCAAACAACTTTTCGTCAAATTTTTAGGGCAAGTTCGTCTCGACATTTTACTACCAAATCTAGGTTCATAGCTTCATCCCATATTCAGATCTCAAGTTATAATCGATTCTTTGTCACTTTTGCACTACATAATTCAATCAATTTCCATTTCAAATCAAACAAAGGGAATAAGGGGATCATCATAACATCCTTAATTCATTCAGAATTCAATCTATCATCTTGTTGTGGAAATTGGATCTAGTGAGTTACCCCTTATCTCCCTAATGTAATGGTGAAAAGTGCTTGAAGGATAATTAGTAGTGAAACTCTCATCTCTCTTTGTGGGAAAGGGTTAGTTTTCCTCTTGAACTATCACTCATCGTTTTCCCACCATCACATCATCATTGACTTGATTGACGATAAGTTGCGAATCTCCATAAACTTGTAACTCCATGATTTTCCATTGTATGGCAGTACGAAGTCTATACGAGGGCTTCATGTTTGGCTATGTTATTGGTACAAGAGGAGTTGATTCTGAATGATTTGGGAATGGAATCTCCTTGAGGAGTTATGAAGAGAATTTCTTCTCCTACTCCATGATTTGTATAGGACCCATCATAATACAATTTCCAGTTTGTAGGCACTGAAAGTGTGAACACTGATTCATCTGGAAAATCTACCCATTGGATGACTATCTTGTAGGGGTGCCTCTGCTAATTGGTCAGCTATGATATGCCCCTTGATGGCCTTTCTATCAACATACTCTATGTCGAATTCACTTAGTATCATGACCCACTTGGCAAGTCTTTCAGTTAATGCTTCTTTATTCAATAAGTACTTGAGTGGATCAAAGTGTGCATGAGATGGACTTTATGACTCAACATATAGTTTATTAGCTTTTGAGATGCAAAGATCACTATGAGACATGCTCGTTCTATTGGTGTGTAGTTGATTTCATATCCAATGAGTTTTCTACTGATGTAGTAGATAGATCTCTCTTTTCCTTTCTCATCATGTTGTTCTAGGAGAGCACCTAAGGAGGAATTTGTTGTCAATATGTACAAGAGTAGTGATTTCCCATGTGTTAGTGATACCAAAACTGGTGTGGACAAAAGATATTCTTTTAGTGTTTGAAATGCCTATTGGCATTGTTTTGTTCATTTTAATGTGATGCCTTTCTTCAAAAGATATTGAAATGGTTGGCACTTATCTGCTAATTGTGTAATGATGTGTCTTATGGATTTTAGTCTCCCTTGCAGACTTCTTAGTTGCTTGAGTGTGGTGGGTGACGACATGTCTAGTATATCTTTGACCTTTTCTAGATCTATTTCTATGTTGTGGTTTGATACAATGAACCCCAAGAGTTTAACAGATGTTACTCTAAACGCATACTTTTTGAGATTGAGACAGAAATTGTATTGCTGAAGTCTGTCAAATATTTTAGTTAAGACATCCAGATGATTATCTCTTGTTGTGGACTTAGCCATTAAATCATCCACATAGTCTTCCATGATTTTGTGTATCATGTCATTAAATAGGGTGGTCATTGCCCTCTAATAAGTAGCACTAACATTTTTTAGGCTGAATGATATCGCATTCTAGCAATATGTGATAAACTTATATGGCACTGAGAGGGGGAGTGAATCAGTGCAAGCAAAAACTTAATAGATCTGATAACAACTTTCACCAATCTAAAAATCAATATGAATGCAAGAACTATAACCACATAAGAAAACATCCAATAAACCATGCAAACCATAACAATGATTTTCATGTGGAAACCCAAATGGGAAAAACCATGGCGGGAATTAATACCCACAAAGATCAACTATCTGCAGTATAGAGATCTGACTGGTTAAGGTCATAAAACACCCTATTAGGAGTGACACCTGGTTAAGAGTGCTTTAGCCCAATTAAGAGATATTGCAATAAGGCATGTTAGGACCCAGCCCTGTTAGGAGCTACTCGGCTAAGGGATTTCAAAACACAAGCTAATGTGTCACCTTGTTAAAGGATTTAAACCTTCAGACCTGTTAGGATCCTACCGCACCCTATTAGAAGTGACCTTGTTAGAGGATTTTCTTGTTGCAACTATTAGGGAACAACAAATTCATCCAATCTGTTGTTATCACCTCTGTGCTTGATTAGATCCACTTATGCTCAACTTCTATCACCGAATAAACATCAAAACCTAACTCCTTCCGCCGCACAATCAAATTCTCACTCTTGATCCATTAAATCTTTCAATTTACATCTCCTTATAACAACTCTATTAAGTTGGCTAAGAACCTTGGAACAATTCCCTAGGTTCATTGAATCTAGTCATCTTGCACATTACACTTTCCTTATGTAGACCAAACAAAGCATAACTCAAAAACATAACATAAAGTCTACCAGTAATCGATCAAAGTGACTCTGCTTTACCGGTTCTCTGTTCCTCTTGCTTGTGACTGTTCTTCTGATTATAACTTGCACAATACTCTAAATATGATGATGTGGTTTAAATCAAAGACTCATACAAATGTCATAAATATGTGTACCAAACCGCAACGTCTAACTCTTCTCCAATCATCTATACTAGTTGTTTGATCATCACTTTGTTCTTGTTTATTGGTTTGACTGCAACTTAGCAGTTTTGATGTTTAACTGACTCCACTACCGGTTAGGCTCTACAGGTTGGTCTAAATGACTTAGATGACTTAAAAAACATGGTTGCCATCAATGAAAGCACAATTAAAGTCATCAATCAACCTATTACATCATCTTCAAGCCAAGAATCTCCCCCTTTGGCATTGATGGCAACACTTTGGAATTTTTTTTGTCTAAGTGTCACATTACAAAAATTTCATGACTCATGACTCAAATACATACAAAACTCCCCCTTAGCAATGACATGCTATTATAAAATTTTGACCTGACTTATACTACTCCCCCTTTGACAACAATGGCAAAGGTAAGCAAATACATTTGAAACAAATGAATATAATACATCAAAGTTTGCATTACCAAATGTAAGAGTTCAAAAGTTTACAATTACATTTTGAGAAAAATGTCAGCAAAATTAGTCTTCAAGACTTTTAAATCATTCTCCCAAATCTTCAAAAGAGTAGATGTAATCTCTATATGTATCTGGATTTGGTATGCAAGTTCTTCCATGGCATCAAGTGTACTCATCTCTAGGGTAGCCAAAATTGCCTTTGTCTCCTTATATCCTCTCCGCAAAATTTGTAACTTAGGCACTAGGTGAGTTTGTAACTCCTATAGTGATGCAATCCTCTTTACCTGTTCAACTTCATATGCTTTAAGCTTCTATTGTATACATATAACTGATCTACCAAAAATAGTTGTTGAATCATTTAAGAAGTCAAATGATTCACTCAAAACTTTCAGTTCTTGCTTCTCTGCCTTCTTCTTCTTATCAATATCATCAACAAACAATGAGAAGTTGCAAATAGTAGATAGAATTTTACCTCCAGTCTGTAATGCTTCCTTGATCTGGTCCATGTTAACAATAAGACCTACTTTGTCTCTATCAGTAGCCTTGATCAATGTTTCAATCCTTCTCTTCTCATATTTTTTCTCAACATTATATATAGTAGCCTCTCCAATACTCTTCATTTGCTCCCATATAGATGTGACCAAGTGGTCCAGTTTCTCAATAGGGATTGTAAGACTATTAGTGTCAGTCTTCGGTAACAAACTTGAAAATATCTCAACAGTAGTCTGTATAGTCTATGCTTCTCTCCTTTGTGCTCTTAACATCTTCTTATTGGCCTTAGATTGCATAGCAGATGCAATCTCCATTAATTTTGTAGGACTCAACATATACATGTTTATCGGTCCTTGAATAGACACTTCCTCATCGTCATCAATGATCTTCTTAGAAGTAAGTGACCGATAGGTCACTTTCTGCTCTTGTTCTTCTTATTTCTACTTCTCTTCTGCCTTCTCCAATGACTCAATGATTTGCACATCATCCATTTGGGCATTCACTTTTGTCTATGTTTTATCTTTATCTTTACCAGTGGTAATCACTTCTGGTATCAATGGTTCTTCTACTTTGATAGTAGGAACATTAGGCACTGATGTAGCACCACCTTCTGGTTCTTTTTCCATCTGAGTAAATATCTCATCAATTTCAAACACATCCAGTAGTTCACCTCCAATTACCGGTGCTTCGGGAATATCTTCTTCCTCAAATGATTCAATCTATTTTGGTTCCTCTTTCTCCATTCCTAATAAATTCTTCAAAATCTCCTAAGTCTCAGCTTGAACCGACTGGGATTCTCCAACAAGCAATCTAGTCAACCTCTTCTTTGTTCTAAATAATGGTTTTGATCTTGAAAGAATTTCCAGTACTTTTCCTTAGATGTCTTTGGTTTCAAATGCATCGGTTCATACTCAATTATTTTTGTCCTTCCTAATAGCAGTCTGCCATCTTGCTTCTAGTTTATTATACAAAGAATCGAGTATTTGACCTTGTAACTCAATCAATGCTTTTCTTTAGTGATTCATGTACCAAATAAATGAATCTTCAATTTGTTTCTTCTCTTCCTCATCAAAATGATTATAACTCTTATGCACACCAACCAATATACCATAATTCCTTATATTCTTGAACAATTTCTCAAGTATACTAAGTTTAGTTACCTGTGGCTTTACTGATTTAATAGTAGGTGCTCCAACCACTTTGGATTTCTTACCACTTGTTCTCAATTCCTTCTTACCTCCTTCAGATTTTGTTTCATCTACCTCTTCCTCCGCTACAACTCTATGTGTTTTTTCTTTCTTTCTCTTCCATGTAGCTTTAGGTGCTTCAGGTGCAATCTCCTTAGCTTTTCTTCTAATTTGTATCTTTGGAGGAGGAGGGGGCTTCTCCTTCTAGACATATGCACTTTTGGTTTGTCTACCGGTAGGTGCACTAGATGTTCCAACCTTTCCAGCTTCAAATCTAGTTCTAGCTTCAACAATCATTTCCTTTGTGAAGCCTTGTTCCACAACAAATTCTTCAACATCTTTTCTGACATTTTTTGCTATAACCATTTTTGCCAACTCAAAATGTACCTCTATCGATTTCTCTTTGAAAGTTCCAAACCTAGTTACATTGGGATCTACTGGTTTGGATAGGAGGTCTTCTGCATAAATTATCAAGATATCTTCTCCTACCTCATACCCCATAGGCATAACCCATTAATTTATTGGGTTGGTAGCCTCCATTTGACATGTATAAGTATCAACCATAAAACAAATAGAATATTCATACCTCTTTACAACATGCACCGGTATCCTTTCTCTGTCATGCATTCTTTTCTGGAAATCTTTGAAATATCCCCATATTGTCTTTATAAAATCATTTCCAAGTATCTTAATATTGTTCTTAACTTGCAACATTTCCGGTGTATCATCAAACCATTGAATATCACCATACCAGGAAAGAAATTCTAGAAGTAGAAAAACAAACCAATAATCAACTGACCAAATTTGAATTTCTATCACTTGTCCTTCTTGATTGATTCAAGATTAAGCACAAATAGTGTTCTCAATGCTTCAGCAAGATCATAATCATCATTCTCCTACAAGATTTGGTAAGCTATGTGGATATCAGCTCCAGGAATGCTATTCATTCTACTCAAATGATATACCCTATAACAATTAACCATAGATGTAAACTTCACCGCTTGATCATCAATGTCATTCTGAGTCATTGCACGACCATCCCATTTAGATTTAGTCAATCAAGTAACATCATCCTTCGAGATTTCTCTTAACATGGGAACTTCATCGGTTGCCCATAATCTGGTGACAGCATGGATAGCCTCTTTTGTAATCTTGTGTGGTCTATCTAGCCACATAAATTGATCATGAATCCTACTCAAAACATATCTAATATGGTCTTCTTCAAAATCATCAAGAAATTTCAAAGCATGATGAAAACCTTTATCGGTAATCCTTCTGAATTGATCCTTTATCACACCTTGTTCATCATACAGTGTTCAGTATTGATTAAAGATTGCAAAAGTTCCCAAATCTTCCAGTTTGCAATGGATGTAAGATCTAATGTCTTCAACATGCAAAACACCATAGGGTACGTTAGATAGGCTCCAGCTGGATCTTTCTTCATTGACTTATGAGGATGCCTCTTGAATTTCAGTTGAGGCCTTTCAGTAACATCAACAATGTGTGGTGTATCCATTGTGAAAATTCAAACATAGAATCAGATTCATAGATAAATACCTTTAACTTCTTCGCAACTAGGTTTTCCGATCAGAATGCACTACCACCAATTCACTTCTCCACAAATCTTCTCAATCAGCTATCAAATTCGCCAATGTAGCAATCAAGTTCTCTTTTGTACTTTTGTCGTTCCACAACTGTGTTCTCAAAAATGATAGGTGAGAAATGAAACTCTAAAACACCTTTTTATTTGCTTTTACAAACTGCATTAAATGCAATACCGATTGAACTTACCCTAATCACTGTTCAACCCTAAAAATTGTTACCGGTTGACATAACATATTCAACTTACCAATTTGAGATGAAACCAGTTCAAAATCACTTTAGAACATCATAATGCATCACAATATACAAATTTGACTTACCGCACATCATATAGGGGGTCCGGAAATGGATCTGACAATATACTCCCCCTAAGCTTCATCATAGCTTAATTTTCCAATGAGGGATTCTCCACACTAGATGAAGAATTGGAGTCTTCTGATGGTTTCTCCTCACTTTTATTCCTCTGTTTCTTATCCATCTCTCTTTTGGTTTCCTCCACATCTACCTTCTTCTTTCCTTTCTAGTCAACACATTGGTTAATCAGTTGGTTCATTATAGCTCTACAAAACTTTGCAAGGTGTCCCAGTTTGTGACAATGGAAACATGTCATTCCAGATGCTCTCCAAGGTCCACCATTTCCTCTACCAATTCTTCTTTGGCAATTCATAGCAACATGACCATAGTTGTGATAGATTGAACATGTCACATTCCATCTATTATCCATTTCATAAGGACTAGACCATTTTACATAAGGTCTTTGCCAAGTAGGGTTTCTTCGGTCATTGTAAGATATCTTCCATTCACCATTAGACCTCTAATTCATGTAAGATCTTTGATTGTTCACTCTAGACCTACACTCAACAGCTCTATGCCCATACTTGTTTCAATTGAAGCAATGTCCATTAAAATTACTAGGCTTATAACCTTCATATGCATTAGGTCTATATCCATCAAAAGTATTGGATCTACTTCTACAAACATTAGCATATGTCCTACCTTATGACAGTTAAAACATACTGGTTTGTAGGTTCTCTTACCGGTGATCTTCTTGGTCTTAGGTGCAAATTTGGCTTCATGCATGATGACATTGGTATTGAATGGCTCTCCTTGTTCAAAGGTTGTGAATCCCAAGCCATATGTTTCTCATGTCTGCTTTTTGTGACTGGATCTGCTCATCAAGCATAGCAATGCTCTTGTTGAATTTAGCTAATAACTCATTAGCATCAGCCAACTCCTTGGTAAGCTCATCATTCTTCTTTGTAAGACTTTCTCTAAGAGACATAGCCATGTCTAGATCAACTTGTATCTCCTCTTTTTCCTCTTTTTCTTCATGAAGATGTGCATGTAGGTTACTAATCTGTCGGTTCAATTTAATGATCTCATGCTCCTCATCTCTTATTTTGTCTTCAATTGTCCTCCTGGCTTCCAACTCTTGACTCATCCTGATTGTTAGGGATTCCAACTCTCTTCTCAGATTTGACTTTTTATCATTCCTCTTTTCAACCTCATTAACCAAGGCATCAATGTTTGCTTACTCAGATGAACTATTTTCACTAAGCTCCATCAACTACTCAGGCAACTCTTTTCTCTTAGCCAATGAAGCTTTGTACTTGACCTTTAGTTCATTATAGGCTTCTTCAGATTATGCAAGCCTATTTGAAAGCTCTTTGTAACTCATTGAACCTTCCCCCATGTTAGCCTTAGGGATCCTTCCCAAGCAGTTAAGCCTTAAGGGAATTAGGCTCTGATACCAATTGACAAACTTATAAGGCACTAAGAGGGAGGGGTGAATCGATGCAAGCAAAAACTTAATAGATCTGCTAACAACTTTCACTAATCTGAAAATCAATATGCATGCAAGAACTATAACCACATAAGCAAACATCCAATAAAGCATGCAAACCATAACACAATAATTTTCACGTGGAAACCCAAATGGGAAAAACCACGGTGGGAATTAATAGCCACAAAGATCAACTATCTATAGTATAGAGATATGACCGGTTAAGGTCATACAACACCCTATTAGGAGTGACACCCAGTTAAGAGTGCTTTAGCCTGGTTAAGAGTTATTACAATAAGGCATGTTAGGACCCAGCCCTGTTAGGAGCTACCTAGCTAAGGGATTTCAAACACAATCTAATGTGTCACCTTGTTAGAGGATTTAGACCTTCAGACCTAATAGGATCCTACTGCACCCTATTAGAAGTGACCTTGTGAGAGGATTTTCTTGTTGCAACTTTTAGGGAACAACAAGTTCAACTGATCTATCATTAGCACCTTTGTGCCTGATTAGATCCACTTCTGCTCAGCTATTATCACTGACTAAACATCAAAACCTAACTCCTTCTTCCATCGCATGATAAAATTCTCACTCTTGATCCATTAAATCATTCAATTTGCATCTCCTTATAACAACTCTATTAAGTCGGCTAAGAACCTTGGAACAATTCCCTAGGTTCATTGAATCTAGTCATCTTACACATTACGCTTTCCTTATGTCGGCCAAAAAAAGCATAGCTCAAAAACATAACATAAAGTCTACTATTAACCAATCAAAGTAACTCTGCTTTATCGGTTCTCTGTTGTTCCTTCCTGTCACTGTTCTTTCGATTATAACTTGCACAATACTCTGAATCTGTTGATACGATTTCAATCAAAGACTCGTAAAAATGTCATAAACATGTGTACCAAATTTAAATGTCTAATTCTTCTCCAATCATCTATATCAGTTGTCTGATCATCACTTTGTTCTTGTTTACCGGTTTGACTGCAACTTAGCAGTTTTGATGTTTAACTACTCCACTATCGGTTAGGCTCTACCAATTGGTCTAAATGACTTAGATGACTAACAAAACATGGTTGCCATCAATGAAAACATAAATAAAGTCATCAATCAACGTATTACATCATCATCAAGCCAATAATATGTTCCCTATAGACAAGTGAAAGTTGTTTTATGTTGGTATTTTGGTGCAATCTTGATTTGATTATAACTAGAAAAACCATCCATGAGCGATAGCATTTCATTACCAGTTGTCAAGTCCACTATCATGTCTATGTTAGGAAGTGGAAAATCATCCTTTGGGTAGGCCTTGTTGAGATCCTTGAAGTCGGTGCAGATTTTGTTAGTCCCAACCAGTGTTGAGAGGGGAGGGGTGAATCAACACTATACCGGTTTTAGCCCAATTAAAACTTACTCTTTAAGTTTGCAATAACTTAACATTCATCAATATAAATAATTACTGTAGAAGAATATGCATGCATGAAAAGATACATAGTGACACCAAGATTTATCTCATGGAAACCCAAAAGGGAGAAAACTATGGTGTGAGTAGGAACTCACAAAATTTGTACTCTTTTGGAGTACGCCTTGAAAGGAGCCATCCTTGTTAGGAGATTATACAGACACTATTAGGTGCCACCCAGTTAAGGGATTTTGTTTAAGGCTTGTTAATGTCTTTGCCTTGTTAAAGGTATCCTGATTAAAGGACTTAAGAACATCAATTAAGATGCCACCCGGTTAAGGGATTTTTACAATGGAAACTGTTAAAGTCCACCTAGTTAAGGGATTTTAGCTTCAATGGTTAGAAAGCAACATAAAGATGGTATGTTGGAATGGCTACTGAAAATCACACTATATCTGCATTGGTTGTGTTTTCTCTACACAACACTGGTTTCCTACTTAAACCTTCAGCTCTGCACTCTGTCGGTTTACTGATCCTCGGCTCTACACTCTACCGATCCTCTGTCACACAGCTCTACACTATGTTCTACTCCCCCTATGTTCACTTCCCCATTTTTTTTCACTTTTGACATGAACAACAACAACATAAAGAAAACTTATGTGAATTTATTATGCTTTTGATTTGTCGCCAACTTTCCCTCCAAAACATTGGATTCAAAATTTTGTCACCATGCCATAAATCACTCTCCAGAAATCATTGCAGGAAACTCTGTCAAGACAGTCATTCATGTCGATAATTCCGTTGGTTGACTGGAGAAGACTATCGGTTTAACTAGATGTTAACTGAACGTTACCAAGTCTATCGATTACAGACCCTACTGGTGTACCGATCAAAATCTACCTAGTCGATTACATTTTGTATACTGATATGTTCACTGCTTAGCCGGTTGACCTCTTCTACGTTAGTCTACTCACTGCTTTGTTGATTTACCTCCTGTGTGTCTATCTGCTCACCGCTTGTCGGTTTACCTCCTATGTGTTGTCTACTCACTACTTATCTCGTCTACATATCACTTAGTCGGCTAACCTCTGTATACCAGTCTACTTACTACCGATAGATTGTGAAGACTTGGAAGATGATGTTGCCAACAATGACAACCATATCATTCATCAGTCATACAAAATGCACCAAAATTCCAACAAACTCCCCCTTTGGCATTGGTGGCAAATACTACAAAATTGTGTCGATTCTGGCCCCTGTTTTTGACAATGTACAAGTCTCCAAAATTCCCTCTTTTGCCATCAATGGCAAAGACAATATAATATAATTTGTCAAAGTAAAGGAAAAAGATCCTTGAAATTTTCTTGAGCTACTTTCAATGAGGATTCCCATGAAGATTTTTCATGTTTCATGGTGGTGAAGTGTCCATGCATAGATGCAATAAAAACCTCTGTATCATCAACTGACTTGCAGTCAGGTTCACTTATGAGGCAGTCTGCTTCTTTAATATTCATTTCCATGAAGTCAATATAGAATTGTAGCTCTAACAAACTAAGACCTCATTTGTCCTCTTCTTCTTTCAACCTTTTGAATTCATGATTGAGCTGTTTGACCTTACCAATAAAAGTTGATGTAGAACTGGTAAGAGGATCAAAAGAACTTATCAGATCTTGAATTTATTTTTGAGTCTGATTTATTTTGTCTTCTATATCTCTAATGAAATTGGTAAAACTTGAATATTTGACTAGTAATTGACAAACTTCCTGAAGTATATTTCTAACTTCTTTTGTTAGGGTGGAGAGGGCAACTTTTCCAACTGAAATTTGTTCCATTAAATTTTCTTCTCTCTTTGATTCATATTGCCTTATTGCAACCGTCTCTAGATCGGTTGCCTCTGAAACGATTGTTGTAACAAGATTACTTAACTGATCAATGGTGGGGGCATTATTATCAACAGCAATGTGAGGAATTAGGTCAGAGAGAATTGTCTTAGCAGAATTGAGAATTCTTGTCTTCTTTTTGTTTGCTCTTAACTTAGCTTTTTTAGCTTCAATTTTTCAGTTTTTCTGAAACCTTCATCAGCTTCTTGGGAGTCATTTTATTTATATCAATGACTGATTCTCCTTCTTCTTCCTCCTCTATTCCAACTTCTTTTTCTACAATCTCAACTTCTGAACTAGCTGTTGTGATGATTTTTACCTTCTTCTTTCTGTATACACCTAAAAATGGTCTAAAGATAATTAATTGAATAAGCAATTATTTAATTAATTCCCCTCCCCAATTTAATTGAATTCACTAAGCAATTTGATTAAATCTCTCTTTCATCTACTTATTAATAAATCTAAGGATTTATTTAATAGGTTCATTTCACCCCTTTAATTAATTAATTCAAATTAATTAATTCCCTCATCCAAAATCATTTCTTCTAAATCCTAATTAATTAAAACAAATCAAATTCATGAGTTGTTGAGATTAATAATCTTTTTCATATTATTTGAATTTCTAAATTCAAATTCTCCTAACTTCTACCACTCCTAAACCTAACCATTCCTAAACCTAACCCATTCTACCTACCACCATGTCCCCTTTCATCCAACATCTTCTAGAACCTTTGTGACACTTGTCACTAAGTGTTCCCTTTCATCTAACCCCTTCTAGAAGCCTCTTGACAATTGTCACCATAGAGATGACAGATGTTCCCTTTAATCCAACCCCTTTGCCATCCTCCTCCAATTTAACCATTGATATCTTCAAATCAATCTTGACCATTGATTCCTGCCACATCACCCCTAGCCTTGGAAAATCCTATAAATAGAACTCATTTTGGAGCTCAAAGGGTCCCAATTTCATATCATTCTTGCATATCATTTGATCCCATCTCATTCTCATATTATGCATTGTTACTATAGGCATCTAGCTTATAGTTTATCAGTTTTAGCAATGTTATCATGCTCAATTTTAGCTTAAATCTTAGCTTAATCATGCTAGATCAATCATTCATGTAGCTTGATCGTGCTATTCTTGCTAGATCATGCATTTTCAGCATTCAAATCCTCCATCTAAGTGTAGTCAAGTAAATGGAATTTGCATAACCAAAAAAGAAACTTTATTCGCCAATCCTCTCATTTTACTCTCGTCGCGGATACCTTGTATAAACGAGGTCTAGACGGTACTCTCTTAAGATGTCTTGAACAAGAAGAATCTAAGAAGGTTTTACATGAAGTCCATAATGGCATTCGTGGCACTCATTCAAGTGGTCTTACCCTTTCAAAAAAACTCATACGCTTGGGCTATTATTGGCCGACTATGGAACGAGATTCTTTTAAGATAGCAAGAACATGCAAACAATGTCAAATCCATGGGAACTTGATCCATTCACCAGCACAAGAACTACATGCTTTAGCAACATCTTGGCCTTTTTGTCAATGGGGACTTGATCTAGTAGGAAAGATAAATCCTTCCTCATTTAATGGACACAAATTCATTCTTGTAGCTATAGAATATTTTACAAAATGGATTGAAGCAGTACCTATCATCAATATCATAGGAAAACAAATTGCTGCATTTATCTTAAATTATATCATCTGTCGCTATCGAATACCAATGACCATTATCACTGGTAATGGGCGACCATTCAAGAATCAGGATGTACAATAGCTATGTGAGAAGTTCAAAATCCAGCACAGATTCTCCACACCATATTATCCATAGGGAAATGGGCAGGCAGAAGCATCTAACAAAACTATTCTAAAAATCCTTAAAAAGACAGTGAACGATGCTCGGAAAGATTGGCATATCCAACTAAACCCTGCTTTGTGGGCCTACCGCACCAGTATCCGCACAACGACAGGTGCCACACCTTTCTCTCTTGTATATGGATCAGAAGCCATATTGCCAATCGAAGTAGAGATACCCTCTCTACGTGTATCACTAAAAGGTCTCATCCTAGATGAAGAACAACGAGTATCTAGACTGCAAGAGTTAGAACTGATCCAGGAATGAAGATAAAATGCCTTTGATCATCTAAAGGTATATCAACAAAGAATGTGTTGGAGCTATAATCATAAGGTCAAACCATGAATCTTTCAAGTGGGAGAGTTAGTGCTAAAAGAAAATCCATGCAACCAGGCAGATCGAGAAAAGAAAGGCAAACTTGAACCAAACTGGTTAGGTCCATTTGTGGTCATAGCAGTATTTGGGTAAGGAGCATATCAGCTATCAACACAGGACAGGGATCAGCTCGAGGAACCTATCAATAGCATGCACCTGAAGAAATTCTGTCTAAAAAATCAGAAAAAATCAAAAATAGTGAAAAATCAGAAAAAAATAAAAAATAGTGAAAAATAAAAAATAAAAAATTTAAAAAAGTGAAAAATCAAAAAAAATCAAAAAAACAGTGAAAAATCAGAAAAAATTAAAAAAAAGTGAAAAATGAAAAAAAATGAAAAAAAGTGAAAAAGCAGAAAAAGAAAAAAAATCAAATATCAGAAAAAGTGCAATAAAAACAGATAGTGAAAACCTGGTAAATAGGCGCTATCTGTCAGCTAGCTCTTCCATCTATTAGTTCATGCATTCATTCTTCCATCAACGCTATCCATATGCATCATAAGCCTTTATACATACGCAAGCATCCCAGGTGGCTTCTTACCATGGTTTGGATCATTGGATATATCATAGCGACTTTGTTTCTAGGCTTGGGGCAAAATCCTGCACTTAGCTAGGGGCAAAACTTTGGATCCATTTGAGCTTAATCAATAGATAGAACAACAGTTAGACAACTCTTATCAAACGAAAACTGAGACACATCCAACATTGAACACAAGATCAAAGTATCAACTATCAAGCTATCACAAAATCAATCTAAGCACATCACACACTTTTCAGTGGATAATATCTTTATGAATAATGATTATAATATGATTGTTCAACTTTTCTATATTGATTTTCGCTATCATGATTTCTGAGTGACTCCAGGATGTCATTGACTAGAGGAACAAGGAAGAAACATGATATTTTTCTTGTCTGCTGTCTGAAAATTAATTATTAATATGTGCAAATTTGTCTCGGGACATGATCATTGAAGACATTTCTGATTTGCATATTGAAATGATTAATACTACCTATTTTATGCAAACAACACTCAGGTCCTCTCAGTTCAATTATACCTCGATGCTTGTGTTAACTTGTTATATCAAAATCCAGGAAAGAAGTGCTCAGGTCATCATGGTTTAATTATACCATCGATGTTTGCACTCACTTCCCACATTTCAAAAGCTCAATGATGACAAAACACAAAATAATCGAGTGACTGGTCCGGTCATAGCTTTGCATTCCATTGCATTTTAGTTTGCAATTCATTCTTGCATTAGATCCAAAAAGCTCCTTTTATCCAAGGTTAAACTCTATCACAAGAATCATCAAAGTATCATCACAAGTGTATACGCAATCAGATGAATGACTCACATCTCTCTCATGATATTATCAACCCAGCGAAAAATCTTATGCTATCTCTCTCAACAGAATCAACAATCAGCATATCCAAATTTTTGCAACTTGCTATCAACAAATTGTCAGTTCTTTATCTAATCAACCTTATCAAATCAAATCAATCAATCAAACCTAATCAATTCTATCTTGTCTTATACAGGATGAATCCTTTCTGAAACCAGACGATCTGATTCTAATTCAAGTCTTATACAGGATGTATCTTTCCTGAAACCAGACGTTCTGATCATGTCTTATATAGGATGAATCCTTCCTGAAACCAAACGCTTTGATCATCATTGTCTTATACAGGATGAATCCTTCCTGAAACTAGACTGAATCTAATCAATCAAGATTTTTCAATCTTACCAATCTAAGCAATCAAGCTAATCAAAGAACTCGCATTTTCATCAAACCACAATTACAGAAATCAAATCAAATCTATCGGGATATCAATCTCGCAAAACTCCAAAGATCAATTATCTCAATTGATCTCCCGAGGGGGCATCATCATACCAGAATTTAGCAATCAAGAGCTAGGGCATCCTATCAAATCAATATCAGCATCAAAATGAGATTATTCTTTGAATCAACGCGTCATCACACCTCGCTTCAAAGAGGGGCAAAATGTATACACCTAAAAATGGTCTGAAGATAATTAATTGAATAAGCAATTATTTAATTAATTACCCTCCCCAATTTAATTGAATTCACTAAGCAATTTGATTAAATCTCTCTTTCATCTACTTATTAATAAATCAAAGGATTTATCTAATAGGTTCATTTCACCCCTTTAATTAATTAATTCCCTCATCCAAAGTCATTTCTTCTAAATCCTAATTAATTAAAACAAATCAAATTCATGAGTTGTTGAGGTTAATTATCCTTTTCATATTATTTGAATTTCTAAATTCAAATTCTCCTAACTTCTACCACTCCTAAACCTAACCATTCCTAAACCTAACCCATTCTACCTACCACCATGTCCCCTTTCATCCAACATCTTCTAGAACCTTTGTGACACTTGTCATTAAGTGTTCCCTTTCATCTAACCCCTTCTAGAAGCCTCTTGACACTTGTCACCATAGAGATGACAGATGTTCCCTTTAATCCAAACCCCTTTGCCATCCTCCTCCAATTTAACCATTGATATCTTCATATCAATCTTGACCGTTGATTCCTGCCACATCACCCCTAGCCTTGGAAAATCCTATAAATAGACCCCATTTTGGAGCTCAAAGGGTCCCAATTTCATTTCCCAATTTCATATCATTCTTGCATATCATTTGATCCCATCTCATTCTCATCTTATGCATTGTTACCATAGGCATCTAGCTTATAGTTTATCAGTTTTAGCAATGTTATCATGCTCAATTTTAGCTTAAATCTTAGCTTAATCATGCTAGATCAATCATTCATGTAGCTTAATCATGCTATTCTTGCTAGATCATGGATTTTCAGCATTCAAATCCTCCATCTAAGTGTAGTCAAGTCACTGGAATTTGAATAATCAGATCTGAGAGCATTTTTCATACTCGCATTTACTAGGAGGCAATAAGTTGATTAGTTATGGTTTTGTCTTTCTTTGATTTAAATCTTCTAACCATGCTTGTAATGATTTATTGAGTGCATTGTGTTTGCAGGTATAGGTACACTTCACAGAGCACGACACTTTCCACTTTCATCTTCTATGTCTAACTTCCTCTTTGTCGAAGGAGTATCCATCATTTCTCTCTTATCCTCTACTTTCTTCTCTTCCTCTTTTCCTTCTACTAATAGAATAGGATTTAGTGTCAATGAAGTTTTGTGAGGTGTATCCTCATAAGGAATGTCTTCAACTATTACTTCATCTTGACCGGGAAGCTTAGTTTAATCAGCTTGCTTCACTGGTGTAGTGTGAATTGGTTGCTCGACATCCTTTGTCAGACTGGGAATGTCTGACACAACATTTCCTATAATCTCAATAACTGAGAAGATATCAAAACCTTGAGTAGAGTCTTTTTCTTTACCTTTTTCTTTGTCAAGGACAGTTGCACCTTGGTCCTTTTTTGTTTCCTTTTCTATTGCTTCTTCAGCTTCCTTTTGATGAATCATGATTTTCTTCCACAAGGCAACACCTTCTTCATGCACTGCTTCAACTTTTCCTACTGCCACTCTCCCAATTCTATTCCTTATCTTGAAATGTTGAATGCATGCTTCAGCCACTAGTGAAGCTTGTTCAAGATCTAAATCATGTTGCACTTCCATGAGTGCTTTTATTTTGTGTCCTTTCTCAATAGCCAGAGTTGTTTTCCATCTCCCTTCAAATTGATCTTGCAAATCTGATGGGATTAATCCATATAGTTCACTGGGAGTCCTACAAAACTTGTGCAAGTTCCAAATCAGGGCTTCTTCAATTTTCCTTTTGTCTTCTTCATTACTGAGGGAATATGTTTTCCCAACACCAGACAATCCTCCAAATTCTTTGATCCCATGGACCAATTCATCAACTGTAGGAGCTTTGTTTCTTCCACAACTTCTAACCTCTTTAATTTCTACATCTGATTGGGTATCAGTGATATCACCCTCTTTCTCATCCTTTTTGAGGTTTGTGTCATCTTTTCCTTCACTCTTCTTCTTTCTAGTATATGTCACTCCTACCGATCTATCTTTACCTGGGGAAGATACAGGAGTACCTAAATCCTTTTCTTTTGTATAAGTTGTAGGCTTGGTTGTTGCAGTCCCCTTGGGTTTTGCCTTTGAAACTTTCTTCTTTTTACTTGTCAATCATTCATCTTTATTAGGATTGACCCCTGATTGTACACTAGCACCAGTGGAGGTAGTGGCACTAGATGCTTCACCTCCATATTTCTTGTCAAGAGTATCAATCATTCTTCTTACTTTTCTTTTCATGATTGGAATTTGAAGTTCATGTTTTATTTTGGAGCTTGCCTCCTCATAGGTTCCAAATCTCTTTGCCTTCGAGTCTATCGGTTTGGACAGTACCATGTTGACATGAATTTTAACAATATATGTTGCAACCTCATAGCCAAGAGGTGGAACCCAAAAGGTTATGGGTTGAACTGCTTGAATGATACAACAATTTGTGTCTATAAGAAAGCAAGTGTTGTCTTTGTATTTTTGTACTATACCAGTCGGAATTCTTTCCCTCTTGTGCATCCTAATTTGAAATTCCTTAAAGTATACCCACCTTGTTTCACCAAACCTATCTCCTAGATCCCTAATCATTTCACCTATCTAAACCATGATAGGTTTCTCTTCAAACCATACTACCTTACCCTTATCGGGGAAAAAGTTTTGCACATAGAAAAATATACATACTAGTAGTGAGTTGTATTTGAAAGATTGCTTCTTGTCCTTAATTCTTTCCATGTTCACCATAAATTGGCTTTTAATCATCTCACAAATAGCATAGGTTGCATCCTCCTTTATAATTCAATAGGCAGCATGTATGGCTCCGCTCGGCACACTATTTATCTGGCTTGATTGATAAACCCTGTAACCCAGCACTGCAGAATCAAATCTTACTTCAGCATCCTCAATATTGGTGATTGTCATTTCTCTACTATCACATCTGGATTTGGTTAACTGGATGACTTCAGATGATGAAATTGTTCTTAGGTTTAATGCTTCACTGGTTGCACTAAACCTTGTAACTCTTCGAATCACATCCTTTGTGATCTTGGTCGATGCTTGAGTTTCCAACCACAAGAATTGGTCATGAAATCTACTCAGTACATACCTAACCTGGTTTTCATGAAAAAGATCAGGAAAATCGACAGTGTTAGACAAACCCTTGGTCTTGAGAGGTAGATATTATGCCTTCAATTGATCATTAACATAGAACCCTTTAAACTCATTCTGAATGAATTTGTCTCCAAGTTCTTCGAGCTTGCAGTGAATGTAGGATCGAATGTCTTCAACCAATAATACACTGGAGGGCATAGATGATAATACATCGGTCAAGTCAATCTCACTAGCTTTCATTGGATGCAGCTTGAACTTGGGTTGGGGTTCTTTGATAGCTTCAACCAACACAAGAGTTGAAATAGGCACTGCCATGATGACCTTCAAACAAACTTTTCTCAAACGGGGTTTGAATACCTTCTCCTCATAAATACCAAACACCACTATCACTCTGCTTGAACTTTCTCCACAAATATTACTAGCAAGATTTCAATCACCTTTGATCACACAAGAGCTTGAAAAAGTTCACAAGAAATCAAGGTAAATGAAATGTGTTGACATTTCCTTATTTATCCATTGAGATTTATCGACGTTATGATACAACAGTTAGATTAGAAACTTACAACTCAAAGTACACCGATTTTCCTTTTACCAGTTGTTTGTTACTGATACGAATATACAAATAATTAACTCACAAGACATTTCTCAAACAAGAACTTTAGGCTAACTTTTATGCATCTCAGCTATGCAGATAGACATAACCTTATATTGGTAAAGGGGATACAAAAATAATCTTACCATATGTGCTCCCCCTGAGCATCGGTGTGCCTAGTTTGAAGAGGAATTGTCATCACCAGTGGATGATG
Source organism: Cryptomeria japonica (assembly GCF_030272615.1). NCBI lineage: Eukaryota > Viridiplantae > Streptophyta > Pinopsida > Cupressales > Cupressaceae > Cryptomeria > Cryptomeria japonica. Next base: position 396,108,207 of record NC_081415.1, read on the forward strand.
ACTTAGTTTCTAGAGGACTTTCTCCTTCTTTGCTTTCTTCTCTCTTAATCCATGTCTTTTTCATTTCATTCTTCACCTCTTCAATTGTCTTCTTTCCATTTAATTCATTTTGTCCTTTCTTCTTGCCAGACCAGTTCTTGTCTCCAGACCGGTTATAGGATTGGTTCCTACACTCTCTGGCTAAGTGGCCGATCTTATGGCAATTGCAACATGCCATACCAATTGTCCTCCATGGTCTTGCATTATTTCTTTGCCCCAATCTCACTCTATAATTTGTTGCAACATGATCAAAATTACCACAAGTGGAACAGGTGACATTGAACTAATTATTCCTTTTATTAGGACTAATCGGTTTGAATGGTGATCTTGGTACATTTGATTTGAGCCTGCATTCTTCATATTTGTGTTCAAACTTATTGCATGTAAAGTAATATCCATTGAATCTTCTTCTATTTGACATACTGCCAGATTGAGATCTACACTCATAAGCAGTGTGGCCATACTTATGACAATTATGGCAATAACCATCAAAGGTGAAAATCTTCATTTGACTAACCAGTTTGTTTCTACAGACATCAGATTTATGACTTGATTTACCACAATGATAACAAGAATATTTGGGAAACGTCATACCTTTCACTTCTGAAATATTCCTTCTATCATCTTTTATCCTTTTGGATTTAGATGATTCTCCAATTTCCATAGGACTTGTACTGGAGTAACCAAGACCGGTTGTTTTATTTGTTCTTCTCTGAGCCTTCAACTGTTTATCTATCTTCTCAGAGCTTTCATTGAATTTCCTCAGGTTCTCATTTCTCTCATTTTTCAGTTTTCAACTCACTCTTGAGTTGTTCAATCTCTTTCATCATCTTCTCCTTTTCTTATGTGTTGTCATGCAAATGCTTATGTATGTATTCATTATCCTGAGTGAGAATTCGGATTTCTTGATCTTTCTCAATCATGATTGCATCATTTTCTCTCAGGGAATCTTCAACAAGCCTCCTGGCTCTTTCATCTTTTGACAGATCTTCTTCTGCCTCCCTTTGTCTTTCATCAACACTTATGCTGGCTTCCAGTATCTCAGTCATTCTTAGGGCCTGACCTTCATGTTCTCTTTTGAGATGTGTGATTTCTTTAGTTAGCTTCTTGTTCTTTTCCATGAGTTTTGAGACTGCATCTTTGGATTCTTCAAATCCACTCTGTTCAGAGAGTTGATCTATGATATCCTAACTCTCATTTAGCTATTGAGCTAATTCCTTTCTTTTTGCAAGATATTTTCTTAGTCTCTCTTTTAGCTGAGCAATAATTTCATTTCCTTCATCAATTTACTTCTAATATCGGTATTCTTCCATGATCTTTTATCCTCAAGTTGTCAAGCTTCACTTCAGAGGAAGATGGCTCCGATATCAATTGTTAGTCTCAACCGGTGCTGAGAGGGGAGGGGTGAATCAACACTATACCGGTTTTAGCCCAATTAAAACTTTTACTTTAAGTTTGCAATAACTTAACATTCATCAATATAAATAATTACTACAGAAGAATATGCATGCATGAAAAGATACATAGTGACACCAAGATTTATCTCGTGGAAACCCAAAAGGGATAAAACCACGGTGTGAGTAGGAAATCACAAAATTTGTACTCTTCTAGAGTACACCCTATAAGGAGCCATCCTTGTTAGGATATTATACAAACATTGTTAGGTGCCACCCGGTTAAGGGATTTTGTTTAAGGCATGTTAGTGCCTTTACCCTGTTAAAGGTAGTCTGATTAAAGGACTTAAGAAAATCAATTAAGATGCCACCCGGTTAAGGGATTTTTACAATGGGACTTGTTCAAGTCCAACCAGTTAAGGGATTTTAGCTGCAATGGTTAGAAAGCAACATAAAGATGATCTGTTAGAGTGGCTACTGGTAGCTTGATCAGATCACACTGAAAATCACACTATATCTGCATCAGTTGTGTTTCTCTACACAACATCGGTTTCCTGCTTAAACCTTTGGCTCTACACTCTATTGATTTACTGATCCTTGACTCTACACTATGTCGGTCCTCTGTCACACAACAACTCTACACTCTGTTCTACTCCCTCTGTGTTCACTTCCCTTTTTTTTCACTTTTCACATCAACAACAACAACATAAAGAAAAGTTATGTGAATTTATTATGCTTTTGATTTATCGCCAACTTTCCCTCCAAAACATCGGATTCAAAATTATGTCACCACGCCATAAATCACTCTCCAAAAATCATTGCAGGAATCTCTATCAAGATAGTCGTTCATGCCGATAAGTTCGTCGGTTGACTAGAGAACACTATCGGTTTAATTGGATGTTAACTGAATGTTACCAAGTATGTCGGTTACAGACTCTACCGATGTACCGATCAAAATCTAACTAGTCGATTACCTTTTGTATACCGATATGTTCACTGCTTAGTCGATTGACCTCTTATGTGTCGATCTACTCACTACTTTTTCCGGTTTACATTCTGTGTGTCGGTCTACTCATTTCTTGTCGGTTTACCTCCTGTGTGTTGGTCTACTCACTGCTTAGCCTGTCTGCACATCGCTTAGCTGGTTAACCTTTGTATGTCGATCTACTTATTGTCGATAGATTGTGAAGACTTGGAAGATGATGTTGCAAACAATGACAACCATATCATTCACTGATCATGCAAAATGCACAAGAATGCCAACAGATTCTGATACCTCCTGATGCTCTGCTAAATGGACAAGGTTAGTCTGAGATAAATAACACAAGACACAAGAAAATCGTTAGGGTTAGTCAATCAAAAACTAATCTAAACAGGCATATCAAAAGAGATACTAAAATCATGATAATATAGCTAACAAATGAAACAAAGATAATAAGGCATCTCCAAATGCCTCTTAGCATGCTCTTAGCTCCTTCTCCCTTGTTCCTCTCCTCTCCAAGTTCCAAAATAGTGTAGCTCTCACCAGCTTTTTGCACTATGGATGCTTGTGGAGGATTGAGATTTGAGTATTTTGCTTCAAATGGGAAATGAAAAACTAAAATACTAGATGCTATTAAAATGATTGATTTTAACTAAAATAACAAAGATATTAGTTTGCTATGCTAAATGCTCTCTAAAATGCCTATAGGTTAAATGCATACAAGTTTTCAGGATCTGGATTATGAAGAAATGGGCTCTATTTATAGGAAAAATAGAGCAATGGATGGTTGAGATTTGAGCAATCTCAACAAGGGTTAGGATTGAATGATTTCAAATCCATGTGAGGGCTTTCAACCCAATCCCAGGATGACAAGTGTCAATGTGAGATAGGTTGAGAGGAGAGGGAATAAGCATTAAATACCTGATATGACTTTTGGGAGTTAGAGTCAAGGTTAGTTGAATGAATAAACTCTTTATTCAAAGAATAAAGCTTTTATCCAATGGATAAACTCTTGTGCAAGTGTAAAAAGGATAAATATGGTCAAAACAATAAATGTTTGGGGGACAAGTTTGAAATAACCATAAATGGTTATGTAAGAGCCATAAATGGTCATGTAAGAGCCATTAGTGGTCTTGGAAGATTTTGGGGGTTAATTTGTTGAACACACAAAGCATTAAATGTTTTTCAAAGACTTTTGAAATCTTTGAGAAGTGACTCCATTTTGCTTAGGAATGTGACGATAATCAGGGGATGGATTAGGCTAATTAGGAAGAGGTTAGATGAATCTAGAAGGGGATTAGATTTTGCAAGTGGATTTGGTAGGTGAGGGAAAATAGGATTTTGTTAAAATAAAAATTCATTTATTTCAATAAATGTGTGTAAGTTGCATTTGTAGGAAAAGTAAAGTGGGGGGGGATAATGATTTAAATAAATGTTTTTATTTAATTTATTTAAAAGAGGAATATGGGGATTTTAATTAAATAAATAGATTTTATTTATTTAATTGATTGTGAATTTGATTTAATGAATTAATTAAAATAAATTGAATAATTTATTTAATTAATAGGAGAATGTTTGGAGATGAATTAATTAAATATTAATTTAATTAACTGATGGCTAGTGGATTTTTAATCAAATAAATAGCGAATATTTATTTAATTAAGCTAGATAGATTTGTGTGACTACATTTGCCCCTCTTTGAGACAGTGCGGTTTATCGCGTCATTTCAAAGAAAGAAAAAACTGGTGTGAAGAAATGCCCCATAAAATGTAAATTTAATGGGTGGTATGCCCCCTCGAGAGATGGACCGAAAAATTTTGAAAAATCGGGCGATCTTTGGAAAAAGAATGAAAATTGGCAGGGTGTTAGATGAAAAGAAGTGAGCAAGACGAGTGAAAAATAGAAGAAAATGGGGGTAAAATGGAGGAATGGGGGCTCGGGAAGTTCACGGGGACCACGGCGGTGAGCGGGGGGAAGTTACGGTGACGGCGAAGGGTATAAATGGGGTGAAAGGGGTGAAAACAGGATCATTTGTGACCACGACCAGTGTGAAACCAGAGCTCTGATAGTGACCTTTTGGAGGAGCAAGCAGCAGTCAGGATGCTGATACCGATTATCGAGCACAAATTTGAGTGAGTCTGATGGTTCCAGCCGCCAGACGACTATGGACCAGTGGTACGTAAATTGGAAATTTAAATTTTTACGCATTTTTTATAGGCTTTTTACTGAGTCTAAATTGAGTCAGAGCAAGAGCGCTGGAACTATGGTTTTGGCGCTTTTGCTCCATGAACTAGCGCTACTGTGCCGTAATGGCACTATTGCTCCATTGTTTGAGCACTTTTAAAATGTTTTAGCGCTATTGTGTGCAAGTTTAGGTGCTATTGATAGAGAAGCGCTATTGAAGGCTTGATTGAGCACTATTGATCTTAATTAGTGCTACTGTATAATGGTTTTAGCACATTTGTAGTTTGAGCGCTATTGGATAGCTGATTGAGCACTTTTGTTAGGGTTGTAACGCTATTGTTGAGAAACTAGCGCTTTTGTTGGTAAAATAGCGCTTTTGTTATTGGATAAAGAGATGCCCTAGTTTGGATGAAGAAAGTTTCCCGATGCCAATGATGGATGGATGGCGATGTGAAGTGGGAGTTGTTTTGAACCATAGCAACCTGATGAGACTTAGGTCATTTGTTAGGATAAATGTCCGTTGAAGTCTAGGTGGCTATGATTGCTTACCTGTTGAGACCCGAAGATACTTGATCAAAGTATATGTTGATAGTCTAGGTTTAAACTTAAGAAAGTTTGAAAACAAAACAACTGATGATGATTGATGAATGTCCATGTGCAGGAGGAGCTGGGTGTGTTACAGTTACGCGAGAGACATCTTGCGACACAGGGGTTGCGGGATCGATTGACACAGGCAGAGATTGATTGCAATGCCGCGACCGGATTGTATGAGGTGATGCACATGCCCGTGATTCGTATGAATCACGGATTGATCACAGCGTTAGCCGAGCGGTGGCACAGCGAGACATGCACCTTCCATCTGGCACAGGGGGAGATGATAGTGACCCTAGAGGATGTGTGGCGCATCCTACGGATTCCAATTCGGGGGGAGCTAGTCACATATGACAGATCCTGGGGGACCCTTGCAGTTCAGAGGATTTTTGATGAGGACATGTTTATTGATAATGGCTCGATTGCCTGGGAGGAGATAGCGGCGTTATATGAGCCTCTTCCAGCAGTCTTATCAAGTATCGTGGGAGGACTTCTTTGTCCAGATAGGTGATCACATGGTTTGGCCGTGGGGTGGGGACAGGTGATCATGATGATGATAACCAAGGGGACTCGATTTGCGTGGGGGCCATGCGTGCTGGCGCACCTATACCAGGAGCTCCATGAGGTGGTTTATCGGGGGAGGGGTTCTTTAGCAGTGGGAGTGACGTTGCTGCATATTTGGGCCTAGGAACACCTACCAGTGACTCGACCAGTGAGTCTGAGATTTCGCACAGTAGACCAGCCGTATATATTCATGTATAGTGGCATGATGAGTCAGCTCCACTTGGGGAAGTTAGAGTGGTGGCGGCAGGCACTGGACGATTTGGATGTAGTGATATGGTGACCATACCTGGAGTGTGAGCCATGGGATGATGATGCAGAGGCACTGCCTTATGATTTTATGACCCAATTCCTCATTGGGAGGACCTCATATCATGTGGAAAGACAGGTGCCCGGGAGAGTGCTGAGACAATTTGGACGGCAACAGGGACTGCCTAGTGGATCAGGGGAGTATGCACGGGTGATCCGGGAGAGGTATGCATGGGGGCCAATGCTACCATATGATCAGGCACTGGTAGAGTTTTAGATGCTACAGGCGAGACCATGGGATATACGACCGAGGGTCATGGATGCAAGAGTGTCAGATGAGTACACGCAGTATCGGGCAGTGCACCCAATCTTACGGATATCTGATCCAGCAGAGCCGATCCTGGATTTTGAGGATGAGAGGGGACAGAGACAGAGGAGGGCAGGAGGTCGAGGACCGAGGGCAGGGGGAGGAGGAGAGGGTCGAGGAGGAGGAGGAGGAGGAGGTGGGTTGGGGATGCGGGTTCAACGGAGAGGGAGAGGTGGACTGCCTCTACGGATCGCATAGGGACCATTGATACAGGGAGGAGTTCGGCTGGGTGGGAGGGGGATGGAGAGGGAGATCCCGATGGAAAGAGGGGAGGGAGCTACTGGAGAGGGTAGTACAGGTGAGGCTGCGATGGATATCGGGGAGGGAGCCACTGGAGATCTTCAAGATCATATGATAGCTCATTTGCAGACCCGAGTAGAGGATTTGGAGGCGGAGGTGGCGACTAGGGATGTGCAGCTATTTGCATGGGAGTCAGAGCTGGCGGTGGTGCTGCAGGAGAGGGATAGTGCAGTGGAGAGATTAGCAGAGCTACAGGAGAGAGTCCAGAGGGGAGTAGGAGCAGAGGGGCCTACGGGGGATGTGATGAGGGAGATGCGGCGAGCATAGGCAGAGATAGACTACTGGCGAGGTTTATATGAGCAGGTGGTACCAGTTAGTCAGCGAGCTCTTAGCTATTCTCAAATGTGGTAGGCCAGATCAGAGTGATCATAGAAAGTGCAGAGTAGTGGGGGTGTGATGGGTCCTCTGCGGAGGGAGAGATCAGGGGATGCAGGAGTGAGTGGTGGTTCGATGAGGCCTCCATGAAGAGATGGATCAGGTGGTGTAGGCACCAGTGGTGGAGTAGGTGGAGGTGGAGGAGGTGGTGGGATAGCATCTGGCTAGAGTGGCATTTGAGAGAGCATTTTTGCATATATGTATTGTATCATTGTTTATTTTTTTGGACTGTATCTTGGATGGCTCTTGGTAGCTGATTTTGTAGACTTCATTGTACTCTGATATATGAGATGATATATATGAGGAGATCCCATTTTTGGATGATATGCAGTTGATATGTATGGATGTTTATGCAGGATGATGAGTTATTGCTTAGATGGATATGTGTACATGTATGCATTTGATGAGATGTTTCTTATATGCATGTTTTTATGATGATTTATGATGTGGGATACTGACATATGAATGCAGGCTTATATATGTATGATTTGTTTGATTTTTGATGTAATGCTTTATGTATGTAATGTCATGATGATGATGTATGCTTATGATGATTTATGAACAAGATTTTGGTGTTTCCTATGCAATGATAATTTATGCGATGATGTTGATGCAATGGTTGAATGAATGATTTTATGTATGGATATGCATATAAATGTTTTTAGATGAATGTAATATGGATAAACAAAATGTAAAGTACAAATTTTTATATGATAATGTCGAAATAAATGTCTATGTATAATGGATATATATATAATGGTATGAACCAATGTTTGGAAACAAATGGATTTATGATTCTAAATGCTTTTTAAATATGATTTAAATACAAATGATAATATGAGGATATTACAACTTATGGTTTTAATAACTGTACCTAAATGCAATTAAAAAGGATAATAAATGCAATGTGAATGAATCCTAAAATGAGCATAATAAGATACTTTAATAAATGGATGAATGAATGCACTTTTTCACTAATGAATGGATGCAAATAACAAATGATAAAGAATGATGAAATGAGGATGGATAATTGACACTAAATGAATGCCTGGTAAATGATTTAAAACAATCAAAAGACAATTTGATAAATGAATCTAATTATTTATGATTGATGCAATGATGCAAATGATTAATGAAAACTAATGTCAAAAATGAACTATATGCAATGTTAAGTTAAAAATGACATGAATGTTCTTAATGCAAGATGCAACTAAATGCGATGATGATATGACCATGAGGAATGCAAGGTTTTCGAGACTTTGCATGATGCATTGATGATGTATCAGAGTACTCAGTCGTGATTGTATCCAAGACTAGTTTTAATGGTCACTTTTGCATATAAAGCCTACATATGAATGAATGAATGGATGGGTGATATGCAACGGAATGCAAGATATAAACAGATGAGATGAAATGATCATCCATAGTGCTTTATTTTCATCATTGAGCTTTAAAATGTTGGAAGAGAATACAAGCATCTTGACATAATGATTCAAGATGACCTGAGTATTCCTTACATGGATTTTATATAGCAAGTTAATACAAACGACTTGATATAAGGGTCAAGTCGACCAGAGTATTGCTTGCGGAATAGACAAGGATTATCTCCGTTTATGCATGACTTGGATCGTCCTCTTTGATCTTATGCTGATCATATCTTGAGACAAGTACATACCGTACTAAGAGATAAAAACCTTTATCCAGTTTGGATGAGGGAGGAGGAACCAAAGGAAGAGCAATGTTCCTGCAAACAAACAGTATATACATAAAGAATAAAGAATAACGATCCTTGGTAATGGTTCATGCTCATATGGTCGAGGTATATGTTGTAGTCAGCAAGCCGTAATGATCTATGACTGCATTTGGCATAAGATCACGTAGCTTGGTGAACTTCCCACGTAGACACCATTAGTACATGCCCCAGAACTTCATCGGAAATAATGCGCAAATGATACAAAACAATGCCGAAAGATCCCGATACAAATAAATGAATGATTGTACTAACAAATCAACCAAGTATTTGATAGCTTAACATAAGTTTCTTGTCAAAGAAAATGTCACTTTTGTCTTTGTTTTGGTAAGGAAGGATGCATCCTTGTTTGAAAGACAATTTCCGATTTGTTGATGTTGATTGTGTGGTTTGATTGGTAAATGGTCATTGTGTGAGTATTATGTCAATGTTTGCCTTGTATCTGTGCAGATGAGTATGTACAAGGTGTTGCCATGTTTTTGTTTGATATTTGATGGTTTTTTCGATGTTTTTGGTCTTTTGTGAGACATTTTTGAATGTTTTTGGATTTTTGTGAGACATTTTTTAATGTGTTTGGATTTTGTGAGACATTTTTGAATGTTTTTGCCAATGAATCACTAGTAATGTAGAATCCACTTCCATCAATAGGTTAAAGGCATTGCCCCCAAGTGTAGATATGACGATGATAGAGTGGGATGTAAGACGCATGAAGTACTATCTCTTTATTGCAGATCAAATAACAAGCCATGGTTTGGATGGATGGATGGATGTATGTATGTATGAAGTAGATGTGATCGCAACGAGCCTGAAAGGATACTGGAGCCATTGTCTTTACGAGTGGCACCTGTTTGCCAGGTTTTCACCATCGCACTTACCCAAGGTGCCATCGGAGTGGTTGTTCACCGTTTGGATGCATGATTTTTCTTTACTTTTTTGAATGTTTTTGTATTTCTTCAGGACATTTTTCTGAATGTTTTTGGTACTTTCTGGTATGCAGGGGAGCCTGATGCTTTGTTCAACTTAGGTATAAAACCATTTGAGGTGCATGTTGTTGATTGGATCTGCAAGCGGTTCTCCTTCTGATGTAGCCAACTGATATGCCCCAGACCCGAATACAGCAATGACAACATATGGGCCCAGCCAATTTGATTCAAACTTGCCTTGATGTTCTCTGTTTGGTTGGTTGCGAGGATTCTCTCAGAGAATAAGATCACCTACCTCAAATGTACGAGGTCTAACTCGGTGATTGTATCTTCTGCTCATGCGCTGCTGATAGGCTTTGAGATGGTTGTATGCAGCTTGTCGCTTCTCATCAAGTAACTCTAAGTCTTGGAGGCATGAGACTCTGTACGCTTCATCATCTATTAGACTATGCAAGGAAACCCGTAGTGATGGGATCTCGACTTCAATAGGTAAGATAGCTTCTGCACCATAGACCAATGAGTAGGGAGTTGCGCCTATAGGGGTTCGATATGCCCATAGTGCTGGATTCAATTGAACATGCCAATCATGATTGGCATCATTGACTGTCTTCTTTAGGATCCTCAATATATTTTTATCTGATGCTTCGGCCTGACCATTGCCTTGTGGGTAGTAGGGAGTGGAAAAGTGGTGTTGGATATGAAATTTCTCACAAAGTTCACGGACATCCTGATTTTTGAAAGGAAGACCGTTATCTGTGATGATGGACATGGGCACACCATACCGGCAAATGATGTAGTTGAGGATGAATGAGGCGATCTGCTTGTCGGTGACTTGGGTAAGTGGAACAGCTTCGATCCACTTTGTGAAATATTCGATGGCAGTAATAATGAATTTATGGCCGTTGGATGAAGATGGATGGATCTTACCTACAAGGTCAAGGCCCCATTGACAGAAAGGCCATGGTGTTGTGATTGGTTGCAGTTCCTAGGCTAGTGCATGTATCAGGTCACCATGAACTTGACATTTCTTGCATTTTCTGACAAAGTAGTAGGAATCTTTTTCCATAGATGGCCAATAGTATCCATTGCCTAGGAGTTTCTTGGCTAGTGACGGACCACTTGAGTGAGTCCCACAAATTCCTTCATGGACTTCTTCCAAAGCCTTTGTTATCTCACCTAGTTCTAGACATTGAAGGAGAGTACCATCAAGACCGCGTCGGTATAGGGTTTCGGCAATAATGGTATATCGAGTAGTTTGGCGAATGAAGGTTTTACGTTGGTTATTTGATTGGTTGGGAGGACGGGTGTGATCACGGAGATAGGTGTAGAACTCACCGTACCATGGGGATTCAGAACCGACAAGGTGACATATCATTTCGGATTCAGGGATATCATAAGCGGGAATCCAAAGCTGTTCTACCAAGAACTCATAGCGTGTTGAATTATGTGGAAGATCTAGTAGAGATGTGATGGTAGCCATGGCGTCAACAGCTCGATTCTGATCTCTTGGTATCTCCTCAAAAGTGATAGTAGTAAATGATGTCTTTAGATTGTCCACCATTTGCTTATATGGCATGAGCTTATCATCCTTGGTCTGATATTCATCAGTTGCTTGTCGAATGACTAGTTGTGAGTCACCATATACTTGTAGTTCTTGTAATTTCCATTGTACAGCTAACCTAAGTCCCGTGATCAAGGCCTTATACTCTGCGATGTTGTTGGTGCATGGAAATGTGAGCCTGTAAGACTTCGGGATGCTGTCACCTTGAGGTGTGATAAACAGAATGCCTGCCCCTGAGCCATGCCTAGTGTATGAACCATCAAAGTATAGTTTCCATGGTTGTGTTGTTGTAATCATGAATATCTCTTCATCAGGAAAATCGAAAATGAGAGGATGATCGCCTATGAGAGGTGCATCGGCCAACTGATCTGCAATATCTTGACCTTTGATAGCTTTATGATCGACATACTCGATGTCAAATTCACTTAGAATTATCACCCATTTGGCCAAGTTACCTGTCAATGTTGCTTTGCTAAGTAAATACTTGAGTGGATCAATCTTTGCAATGAGTTGTACCTTGTGTGTTAACAGATAGTGCCTCAGTTTAGTGGCTGCTAAGAATACTGCTAGGCAAGCTCGCTCAATAGGTGTGTAATTGAGTTCATAGCCCACCAGTGTGCGAGAGATGTAGTAAACAGCACACTCTTTTCCTTCTGCATTATGTTGTGCCAGTAGTACACCCAATGTTGTACTTGTTGCTGAGATATAGAGTAATAATGGTCTACTTGGATCTGGTGGCATCAGCAATGGTGGATTCATGAGATAGTCTTTAAGTGTCTGAAATGCTTGTTGGCATCGGGCATCCCACTGAAAGCGGATGTTCTTGTGTAGCAGGTGTGTGAATGGGTGACACTTATCAGCCAATTGTGCAATGAATCTTCGGATGGATTGAAGCCGTCCTTGTAATGTCCTTAGCTGACTAATGTTCTTTGGTGGTGGCATGTCCATGATTGCTTTTACCTTTGTTGGGTCGACGTCAATGCCTTTGCTTGAGACAATGTATCCTATAAGCTTCCCAGAGGTTACTCCAAAGACACATTTCTTTGGGTTGAGTCGAACATGGTATTGTTCCAGTCTATCAAAGATTTTATCTAAGATGTTGATATGACCTTCTCTAGTGAGTGATTTTGCTAGTAAGTCATCAACATAATCTTCCATCATAGTATGCATCATGTCATGGAAGATGGTGGTCATTGCTCTTTGATAGGTTGCTCCTGCATTCTTGAGACCGAAAGGCATTACATTCCAGCAATATGTGCCCCATGGACATGTGAAGGTTGTCTTATTTTGATCTTCTGGTGCAATCTTTATATGATTGTATACTAAAAAACCATCCATGAGTGAAAGCCTGGCATGTCCTGCTGTCAGATCCATTATAATGTTGATATTTGGTAGGGGGAAGTCATCCTTAGGACAAGCCTTATTCAGATCTCTGAAGTTAGTACAAATGCAGATGCCCCCTTTTGGTTTTCCGACAGGCACAATGTTGGAGATCCATTCTGCATAATCGATTGGCCTAATGAAACCAACATCTAGGAGTTTCTTGAGTTCTGTTTTGACTAGGACTGCAATTTGAGGATGCATCTTATGAAGCTTCTGCTTGACAGGTTTGGCTCCTTCTGCTATGGTGAGGTGATGCATGACTAAATCAGGATCAAGCCCAGGCATGTCTGCATATGACCATGCGAAGTTGATCTGACGCTTCTGGAAGAACTCTATAAATTTAGGTTGTTCCTCTGGAGTGAGAAGAGATGCCAGATGTATGAGATGAGGATTTTCAGGAGTCCCCACATTGTATTCTTTGGTTTCCTTGATGAGAATCGTTGATCATTCCTATTGTGAATTAGCAGGGAGAATGTCAAACCCTTCATCCTCAGGCGCCTCAGAGAGGTTTTCACCATTGGATACGCTCTTTCTTTTTACTTTTGTCGGATCAAATAGTGCCACAATGTGGTTTTCACTGGAAGATCCATGTTTTATTGTTATATTTTTGTAGCTGAAAGGTTTGGCATCCGCCCCGAAGTATGTTGTGCTATTAAGTTCAATGGTGAATCTAGCTTTGTGATCCCCGCTTGGTAGGTTATCCCTTAATTCCAAAAAGTCAATGATGGCCTCATCATTTTGGAAGAGGTCAAGGCATGGGGGATTTGGTTGGTTCCATTCGATGAGTTCAGGGTGAATAATGGCCATTACTTCATCGATTAGGTTAAGTTCGTTAGAGGTATCAGTGAGGGTTAAGACGTTATGGTGAAGGTAGTTGATGGTACTCTCCCTGTCAGAATTAGGCATAGCATGAGACGTAGGGTCTGTGGAAGATGTTTCCAACTCAGGAACACAAGAAGTCTTTATGTGTGCTTCTCCGTAAATAGGGATGTCTTTGCATGGTGGAGGTAGTGATGTGTCTTTCTCATCTGAAGTGTTAAGCTGTACAGAATCAAATTCCCACTCATGTGAGTCGGTCTTTGAGTCACTTTCCAGCATCTGATTACTATACCATACTGGGATGTCTTTTGAGTTAAATACTGCAGGTGTGATTGGTTGATGTACCTTTGTAGTGATTGGTGTTGCAGGAAGGTTGATGGGGATTAAAGAATCTGGTACAGGGAGTATCGGTAATATTGACTATATTGCTTCTGCTAGTACTGTTGGTGCCATGGATGCTGCTGCGGGTTTTGATATAGTTGCTGCTGCTAATGGTTCTATTGATGTGATGGCTACTGTGGATGGGATTATTGGTTCGATTGGTGGGATGATTGGCATTGGTGATAGTTGTGTTAGGATTCTAAGCCTCAGTGGGGCAGTTGTGATGGTGTTTGATGCTGCTTTGATAATGAAAGGTGTCCTTTTGGCAGTAGGTTGACATAATGGTTTGCTGGGTTTTCCTTTGAATTTGAGTTTAGGAAAGATCTCTTTTTCAAAGCCTAGGCCTGTATTATCCTTGGGCTTTAATTCTGGCAGCAGAGGTTCATGTCGTCCTTGTTTGCAATATCTTAAAGCACTCTGACCATCACACCCCATTCTTTGCATAATGAGGAGACCTTTGCCATACTGATCCATAGGAAGTTTAACTTGCGGTATATCAGTGGTGATGGGATCTTTATAGATCCATTCCGCTAAGTCCTCATCTTGGGTTTCTTCTTCTTGACTTTTTCCAAGGATGAAAGGCGTAAAAGCACATGCTGGCGTGATTAGTGGTTGCTGGAGTAACTATTGTGGTTTACCATGTGTTCTAGGAGAAGTGGGCATTTGTCCCACACAAAAGAGTTGACTCAATTTGTATTCCCCTGGACCTTCCTCTGTTATCTTCATCTTAAGCTTTTCTTGCTTGAGTATAGTGGTGTTTGAACTGGCAAGAGAGGCGGGACTTATATATGATGTGGAGGAAATGGCTTCTCTATTATTAGGAACGGTAATCTTTGGTTGATGGCTGATATTATGGCAATACGCAAAGGGATTTGCATCGCCCAGGATTGTGATCTCTACACCGTTATGTGGGAACTTGATACATTGATGGTAGGTAGATGGAACGGCTTGCATGGCATGTATCCAAGGTCTTCCTAACAATGGATTATATGGTAGAGGAAGGTCCAGAACCTGATAGATGATGTGCTTTACTACAAGGCCCACTCGGATTAGTAGTACCATAGCTCCTTTGGATGACCACTTTGCATCGTCATAGGCTTTAATTGTGATCTTCTTACGGGGATCCACTGATTCTATTGCATATCCCAATGCTGTGACCAACTGTAGTGTACAAATATTCAGGCCTACTCCATTATCGATCAAGACTCGCTTGATCCTATGCTGGTTGATAAAGCCTTCAATGTGTAGCGAAGCATTATGAGGTTGTTGGAAGGAAGAGTTGTCACTTACGGAAAAGTGAGACAAGGTGATGACTTTAGACTTCCAACCATGGCTTGAAATTGGTTTGTATTCAGATTTGCAGGGACTGATGCCTCTTGGAGTGCTTGATCCAAGATAGTTTTATGGGATAGCGATAGGCATAATAGTTCTAAAATGGATATAAGCACAGGCGTTTTGTCTAATTGTTCCACAAGATTGTACTGCTTTGGGATGGAGGTGGTGCCTTGTGGAGCTGCCTTTATGGTGACCTTGCCACGACGTGTAACAACATTGCAATTTGAGTTGGTATTTTTGAAGGTTATAGTTGCAACTTGTTCACTGGCATCATACAGATGATTTATAGTGTAATTATACTAGCCTGTGTATAATCAGTGGTATCAGTGTCTCACCTGGAAGTGGAAGGACCCCTTTGATCTTGTGATCGAAGTGGATTTTTGAACATTAGATGATCATTATTTGTTGTTTTCGGGTCATGTCCTTCAATTTCAATTTCTCCTCGGTCAATAAGATCCTAAATAAGATCTTTTAATCGGTGATAATTACTTGTCTTGTGTCCTCTTCCTTGGTGGAAATCATAGTGTTCAGTACCTCTCCACCATGCAGGTTTGACCTGAGGTTCATATTTTGATGTTTTTGGTAGAGTGACCAAATTTTGAGAAATGAGTTGTCGCAATACTATTTCAATGGGTTCCCCTAAGGGAGTGTATGTGCATTTTTGTTTTTGCTGACGAGGTCTTGGTTCATCATGAGATGTGATGCGACCTTGATTGGAAGGAACGTTTGTGTTATTCTGAGGTGGAGGATTCCGTCCTGCAAACTGAACCACAGGTTGTGCAGTTTGTATAGTCCTGGCATCCACAACCCCATCGTTGACGATATTCTTGTTTTTGTTCCAGAAGCTTGGTTTATCACTATTGAAGCATGGGCAAGGACCATCCTTTGGTTCATTATAGATTTTGATGAGTCCTTTCTTGATAAGTGCCCTTTCACACTTCAAACCCTTGGTGATCATATCATTAAAAGAGTTTGTGTCTTTGACATCCAGGTGAAATTCCATTTCTTCGTTTAAGTTGGAAATGAATATTTCCACTAGTTCTCGTTCAGGTAACTAAGAGAACATCTGCTAGACATTTGGCACCATCGTTGCAGGAATACTGAGAATAGTTCACCTAGTTTTTGTTTGGTGTTGCACAGATCAGCCATGGTGATGTCGCATTCAATGTTATGAGAGTAATGAGCTAGGAACTTCTGGATGAGTTCCTCAAAAGTTCTAATGCCACCTGATAGTTGGGAAAATGATGATGTGGTTGTTCCTCCCAAGCTTTGGGGAAAAAGGTGCATTAGGTATGTGTCTTCATATGCTACTTCGAGACAAGCAGAATGAAATTCTTTGACATGATCGTGGGGATCCCCCTTTCCTCTATATTTTTTGAATTTGGGTGTTTCGAATCCTCGTGGAAAGGGTGGCATATAAAGATCCCTATCAAAAGGATAAGGATAGATGTCATTGAGTGAGAATTGGTTAGTCTTGACACCACTATGAAGTTGTTGGGCAAGATTCTCAACTTGTTGCCGCAACATCTCCATTTCATTTGGAGGAGGAAGTGGTGGGTTACCTCAAGGAATGTTATATCTGATGGGATCTCTACCTCTTTCCTCTTCATGGCGACTTTGTCTTTCTGATGCTTGTCTTAATTGAACAAGATCAAAGTCAGAGGGGAGTTTTGCTCCTTCTTGAGCGAGTTTTAAGAAGTGAGCATCCGCATTGCTCCTGAGTATTTCGTCAAAAAGTCTGTTAAAGAGAGGGTTATGTTGGGCCCTTTCTATTATTGCAGGAGTAGGAGTACTTGGTTTTTCGTCATTCGCATTTCCTCCAAGTGCTTCTTGAAATTCATTCAGATTTTCCTCTTCTTCTTCTTCCATTTCTATTTCTCGTTGCCTTGACTGTGATCGGGTTTGGACCATTTTGTTTATAACCTTTTGTTGAAGTTGGGTGAAAATGATGATGAGTTGTTGATGAAATGAAAGATTGATGGTTGGTGAAGTGTTTTGCATATGGATCTCTAGCACTTTTAAGGTAGATGTAACCGAAATTCCTTTTTTGAATTGCTTGTTTGTTTTTTATAGGGTTTGATGTGATGAGGTGTGGAGAAATCTGAGATGTATTACAGATTTTAACTACCTAGTAATGAGAGGATTCACTCATGAACTAGTTTTAACCTGCGTAGATGTGTCTCTTAGGATGAGCTTATCCTAGATGTAGAAACAATCTAAAAAAGTGATGTGATGTGTTTGATTCAAGCAATATCTAAAA
Source organism: Cryptomeria japonica (assembly GCF_030272615.1). NCBI lineage: Eukaryota > Viridiplantae > Streptophyta > Pinopsida > Cupressales > Cupressaceae > Cryptomeria > Cryptomeria japonica. The sequence continues at coordinate 396,125,661 of NC_081415.1, forward strand.
AGAGAACTTGGGACAAGAACCTCTTAATGTTTTGAGAGTTGGAATAGATTGATGATGAAGTGATGATGTATGAGTGAGACAATGGATGAAATGTTTTAACTTCAATAAAAGCTTTGTGTGACAAATGGAACAAACTCTACCTCTTCCCTTTCGGGTGTTGGTGGTATTTCTCGAGCTATGTTGTATGTGATGCAAACGTTTGGGAAGAAATTAGGATTAATCTTGCCTCCTTGGTTTTTGTGATAACTCAAAGCTCTATATTGCATAAAAGCTCTGTGGTTCAATGACTCTGAATCAAATTCATTTGTTTTGCCTTGAAGGTAGAGACGCATGTGACGTAGAAAAACTCTATGGGAGACAAAGATTTGTCTATTTAGATAGAAGAATTTCCTCCTTTTGATCAAAGCCTTTGAGCTCAATGGTCTTCTTTTCAAGTTGATATTCTAACGACGATTCTTCTTTCTCAAGATGTGAAGAATGGTCATAAAGTTTGATTCTTTTCTTTTTTTGTTTTTGATCTTTTGGTTGTTTTTGAAAGATGCTTGGTTTGATGAACACTTGTATTGATTTTTGGATTTTTATGATGTTTCTTTGACAAGAAAACAAAGCAAGCACACAAACACAAGAATGTTGCCTAAAAGGCACAAATGAGTATGGGTCTAGATCAACCCAATCTTTCGACTTGTATATGACCCTTCCTCTAGATGTATTTTTAAGGTGTATTTCCAAAGCCTGAAGTCGGCTCAATTTGCACTTGGTCTTTAAAATGAATACACTTCAAACACTTTTTATCCCTAAGGTCAAATGGCCAGTTGTGATAAATTTAGCCCACATCTTGATATTTCTTCGACTTTGGTACTACATACCTTATGAATCCCGTCGTGGCAGGTAAGGATGTGATATACTAAGTCTTGCACGAGCATAACAAATAGATGATCCCTATGATGGGGGAGTCACCACTTTTATCAAGTCACAAGTGACTTTTCAAAAAGCTATGTTTCTACTCAAGGAAATATGTATGGTGAGTATCTTGGGAGCAAAACCATCTATGCTCTTGCACTAAATTATATCTCAAATATCCTCAATCAACAGAACGGGTGGGCTACTACTTAAAGGTGTTTAGTCATGTTTGATGTTTTTGGACATAAGTTCATTCTACAATGACTCACTTAAGAGCCTTGTAACTGGTGGCGGGGCCCATTTGTCCTTTCGGCCAGTTACACTGTAGGAACAGCTATACCCAAGGCTACAGCTTTCGCTCTCACCTAATTTCTATAGCGGCTCGAAGGATTTACCGTGTGAGGTCATTCCCAAGAGTGATGTGTCTCTTGGCAGGCCTCTCTTAAAAAGATAAAAATTTTGAGTGTTACTAACACTTTTCTCTTGCACCTAGGACCACGAAAGCCAAGGGAGAGGATAGTGTGTGTTAGAAGTAGGACCACTCGACCGATTTTTTGCACAAGTGTGCCAAGCACGAAAAACACTTGTTCTTTTTAATCTGCCATTGCAATGTGATCTAGCTATTTGGAGATGTTGCTCCAACAGTCATGGTGTTCTTTTTAACTTCAAAGGAAATATGTTTAAGTAACTAGGAAAATGAAATCCTAGTCAACTTAATAAAAAGCACGTTTGCTTGAAGTAAATCGCTTGCAAGAATTGAAACAAGTGGATTGTAAGTTTTAATTGCACCAAAATTTGAAGTGTGGCTTGTAAATTCTTTTGATGCAAGAAAAATAGAATTGTTGATTTTAATCCCCAAATGAAGTGTGTTTCCTAACTTGCAAAAAGAACAAATGTTTGTTTTGTTCAATTTTAATGCACCAAAAGACGAGTGACCCTAACTAGAAAGCAAGGAAAAAAATTTTGTTCAAGTTTTAAAGCACCAAAAGAAAGTTTGTGATTTTTAATGGTGAGTTTTAACCCTACACAAACAACGACTGGTTAGTAAAATTCATGTCTAGGGGGGGCTTCCACAAGCCTAAAAACTTTCATTTTTTTCATTTACAAGGCCCTTTGTACAATGTTCTGTTACAATAGCGCTAGTCTGTGTTTGAACAGAGGCGTTATTTAACACAAACACGCTAAAAGAAAGGGAAAGACAGAGAGGCAAAAGCGCTGAAACAGGGTGAATAGCGCCAAAACAATGTCAAACGTGCCAAAACAGTGTCAAAAGCGCTGAACTTGATACAATAGCGCTATTGTAAGAACAATAGCGCTAAAACCATAAGTATCGATAGTGCTAGAACGAGTTCAATAGCACCAAAGTGCAACCTGTGTGACATTTTCAACATTCAAACATGTTAAATGGACAAGGTTAGTCTGAGATAAATAACACAAGACACAAGAAAATCGTTAGGGTTAGTCAATCAAAAACTAATCTAAACAGGCATATCAAAAGAGATACTAAAATCATGCTAATATATCTAACAAATGAAACAAAGATAATAAGGCATCTCCAAATGCCTCTTAGCATGCTCTTAGCTCCTTCTCCCTTGTTCCTCTCCTCTCCAAGTTCCAAAATAGTGTAGCTCTCAGCAGCTTTTTGCACTATGGATGCTTATGGAGGATTGAGATTTGAGTATTTTGCTTCAAATGGGAAATGAAAAACTAAAATACTAGATGCTATTAAAATGATTGATTTTAACTAAAATAACAAAGATATTAGTTTGCTATGCTAAATGCTCTCTAAAATGCCTATAGGTTAAATGCATACAAGTTTTTCAGGATCTGGATTATGAAGAAATGGGCTCTATTTATAGGAAAAATAGAGCAATGGATGGTTGAGATTTGAGCAATCTCAACAAGGGTTAGGATTGAATGATTTCAAATCCATGTGAGGGCTTTCAACCCAATCCCAAGATGACAAGTGTCAATGTGAGATAGGTTGAGAGGAGAGGGAATAAGCATTAAATGCCTGATATGACTTTTGGGAGTTAGAGTCAAGGTTAGTTGAATGAATAAACTCTTTATTCAAAGAATAAAGCTTTTATCCAATGGATAAACTCTTGTGCAAGTGTAAAAAGGATAAATATGGTCAAAACAATAAATGTTTGGGGGACAAGTTTGAAATAACCATAAATGGTTATGTAAGAGCCATAAATGGTCATGTAAGAGCCATTAGTGGTCTTGGAAGATTTTGGGGGTTAATTTGTTGAACACACAAAGCATTAAATGCTTTTCAAAGACTTTTGAAGTCTTTGAGAAGTGACTCCATTTTGCTTAGGAATGTGACGATAATTAGGGCATGGATTAGGCTAATTAGGAAGAGGTTAGATGAATCTAGAAGGGGATTAGATTTTGCAAGTGGATTTGGTAGGTGAGGGAAAATAGGATTTTGTTAAAATAAAAATTCATTTATTGCAATAAATGTGTGTAAATTGCATTTGTAGGAAAAGTAAAGTGGGGGGGGATAATGATTTAAATAAATGTTTTTATTTAATTTATTTAAAAGAGGAATATGGGGATTTTAATTAAATAAATAGATTTTATTTATTTAATTGATTGTGAATTTGATTTAATGAATTAATTAAAATAAATTGAATAATTTATTTAATTAATAGGAGAATGTTTGGAGATGAATTAATTAAATATTAATTTAATTAACTAATGGCTAGTGGATTTTTAATCAAATAAATAGCGAATATTTATTTAATTAAGCTGGACAGATTTGTGTGACTACACCTCCAGTATGCTTGGTTATTGGGACTAGATTAGAGATCCATTCTACATAGTCTATGGGTCTGATGAAACCCACATCTAACAATTTATGCAATTCAATCTTGACCAACAGAGCTATGTGAAGATGCATCCTCCTAAGCATCTGCTTGTATGGTTTTACTCCTGGAAGTAATGGCAGATGATGTAAGACTAATTCGGGGTCTAACCCTGGCATATCAGAATAAGACCATGCAAAGTTGATTGGCCTTTGTGTGAAAAATTGAATGAATTTTAATTTTTCCATTGGATTCAGAGATTTTGACAGGTGTATCTTGTGTACTATATCAACATCTCCAATATTGATCTCTTCAGTTTCTTCAACAAGTAATGTTGATTGTTCTTTGTCTATGGGAAGGGTATCCAATCAGTTGTGAACCATATGTTCAGTTTCATTTTCATCATCTGGATTAGAAGAGGAGCATGCTTCTCCAAAATATGAAGTTCTATCAAGATCTATGGTGAAGCCAGCTTTATGATCATCATAAGGGATTCCATCCCTTGCACCCAAGAATTCAGCTATAGCTTCATTATTTTGAAACCAATCTAATTGTGGTTGCCCTTCTTGCCCCTAGTCTGTTAGGTGAGGGTACATGAGACAAATATCTATTTCTTCAATAGGAGGAGATGATGTTGAGATCATGTGGATTATGTTGTCGAAAACATACTTGACTAATGGTGGGTATATTGGTATGTCTTTATATTCAATGTCATCATCCTCAATCGATTGGTTATCATAAGCTCTAAATGTGGATAATGTGTTGCAACTGTGTGTAGATAGAAACTCATAATCATGTGAATCAATTATACTCTCTATATATGTTTCTCTATCTGATTCATATTCATCAATTTCTTCAATTGGAGAAAGAAAAAATTTCGTTGTATTGATGATGACCCTTTAATCTTTCATTGCCAGAATCTTTGTTTGGTTCAAGGGTGTGGTAACCCTATAAGCATTTCCCACAAATGGAATAGTGTTTGAGTACCTTGGAGCTTGTTGAAATGTTGACTGACCATATAATTGTGTGCCTTGGATTCCACCAGGTGGTGTGAAATATGCAAATTGTGTTGACATTTAGTTGACTTGAGCTATTCATTATTGTTGATCCTTGTTTCACACTCTGACCATTATATGTGGATCCAATGGCAACTGAAACTGTAGGTTGAGATGTACTTGAAGAAATAGTGTTTTGAGCCATGTTTGTCGTGGCTTGGGTTGAAGTATTCAATATGCTTGACATTATAAGACTTGGTGTGGTTTGAGATGTGAGACTAGTGCTTGAAGATGTCACTGTTGATTGAGTTGAAGTTGTTGCAACTTGAGTTTGGGCCACACTGGGTGCTTGAGTCACATTTTGGGTCAATGTTACCCCTGGTGGCAAGATTGTCATAATATCAACATCTGGAGGCAACCTGGCCCCATTTTGAGCTAGAAGTGTGAGATATCGATCTCTATCATTACGGATCAGTGAATTCAAAACCATGAGAAGTGCTAGATCTTGTTGGGTTGCCTCCAATTCCTCTTGTGTTAGATTATGTTAAAATTGCATCTATGGAAGGCATCTTGTTGTTGTTTGTTGGTAACACTGCAGGTCTTCTACCTTGTGATTGTTGATTTGTAGATAAATCCATATTCCAAGTGGGATTGACCAAGGGGTCATTGTTTGGATCCATCTTAGCTTTTGTGATCTTGTTAATGGCATCAATGTATCTCCAAAGTGATCTTGACTATCTATGACTCACTATGACCCTCTAAAATGTAAATGGTAGATTAAGGTGGATGCAAGACTTATGCAAATGACTGACTATGTATCTATGCAATCTATGAATGATAACACTCTACTAAGGTTTCTGATGAGGGATTGGATTATTTTCCATAATTTTTTCGACAAATTGTCGAAATTCTTCTTGTTCTCTTTGTTCCTTAATTTCTTTTGCGAGTTTTTTACCAAGGTGGACAAATTTTTGAATTTCGTTATCTATGACAGATTTAACTTCCTCATATTGGGGAAGATCAATTCTTACTTCCCAAGAAAGATTATCCAAATCATCAATTATTTCTAATTGATCATTGTCTGGTCCAAGGTTGGGTTGTTCAAATGGAAATTCATTGTCTCCTTTTAGACCCGTGCAAAGGATATGGTCTTAATACTTCTATTGAGTGGTGAACCAAAATATAGAATATGCAAGGGTTGAATTTAGAACTAATATGGTAGATGCAACCTTTGACAAAGATTGAAGTTATTTCTATGTGAAGTGAGGACTTGTGTAAGGACTTTGTACATAACATGAGGACAATAAAGAGACCAAGTATCGACTAAATGCATAGGACCTAAGATCATTGAAAGTACAACTTTTTCCATTTCTTGAATGTTGCAATGTTTGATTTTGATTTTGATGTTGATGTTGATACTTGAAGTTTTCTTTGAGTTTGAGATTCTTGTTGATGTTTTTGACAAAAATTGGTTGGTATTCCACTTTGTAATGTTTGATCATGTAGCAAAGACACAACAGAAAAGTAATGGAAAACAACATTAATTTATGCTGGGGAGTTGCCATAGGAAGTGTTCAGAATCTTTGGTGGTTTGTTTTAGACTCTACTGGAGGAAGGAGCCCAGAAGATTAGTAAAAAATATTGTTCCTCTTAGGAGGTGGCGACTCTACATCTAATACATGAATAATAACTGGTATTTTGAGAAAGAGAAACCCCTACGAATTTATCAATAAGATTAATGCAGGGGAGAAGATCTCTACACAAGGGACAAGATAATCTTGTTCAGTTGAGTCCAAAGAAGAGATACAAAGAAAAGAAATTAACACCAAGTATGGCATTTGGGGCTTATAAGAAGTTCCCTAGTAGAGAGGATTCCTCTTCATCTGGTTATAAATTTTATGAAAATATGGAAGAAAATCCTTTCTATACCATAAATGCAGAAGATAATAAGGACAACCATGATGAAACCCTAACTGCTAAGGAACAGGAGGAAAGGCAGTGGGATGTAGTCATACTTAAAATGGATGACTTAAATGGAGATGAATCCAAAATGGCAAAGCCTCTTAAAAGACAACCAGACTGGGTATTGTAGAAGCTTGGATTAAAAAGAGATACCATTCAAAGCCCTAAGTCAAACGGAGTTGAAGAAGAGAAAGGAAGAGGTGAGGGAAGTAGACCAGCAACCCCTAGGTATAGTCCCCCTCACATGAGGAACATGGAACATCCATTTAGGATCTTTGATAATCCATTGTCTAATGTTTTGGATAGTAATTGTGAAAAAAGGGATAAATGGAAAAATATACCCTACAATGAGAATAAAAGCCAATATAATGATAGACAATGCAATAATCACAATAGTGAAAGAAGAACTAGCAATGGGGGAAATAAGGGTAGCTGGAATAATAGTAATAGGAGCCACAATGTAAGTAATAATAGAGGTAACAATGGTAATAATGGAAATAATGGCAATAATAGAGGTAACAATGGTAATAATGGGAATAATGGCAACAATGGTAATGGAAACAATGGAAATGGAAATAACAATAATCAAAATGGTGGTGGAGGCAACAATGGAAACAACGGTAACAATAGAGGAAATGGAAACTATCAAAATAACAACTATGGTTGCAGACCATATATGACCATTGAAAGGTATAAACAGTTGGATTTCAATGGGATAGTTGGATATCCAAATCAGATTTCAAGTAATTTAAGGTGAGCCATCCCTAAGTTCACAGGCAATGGAACTGATTCTGCAGAACAACATGTAATAAATGTAAAAAATACCATTGAAGAATTTGAAGTCCCTTATGAAGATGTTTTTATGAAATTGTTTGTTTAGTCTCTAATAGAGGATGCAGGTTCCTGACAGGTGCATTGGTAGCTGGCAGGAGTTTGTGACACAATTCTTGGAAGAATTTGGTGACCATAATGATACTTCATTTGCATCTCATGAGTTGACAAGCATAAAGAAAAATCAAAATGAATCAGTCTCTGAATTTAATATAAGGTTTAATAAAGTGCTTAATAGAATAGCAAGGGATATTAGACTTGTCGATTCATTTTTGATTGACTTTTATTTGAGTGCTTTTGACAGCAAGACTCACTATGAGATTTTATCTCATAGGCCTACCACCTTGCAACAAGAATTTAAGACAACCACTACCATTGAAAATAACAGAAAAGTTGTTGGGAGAATTGGCAAGAGAGATGATGCAAAACTATATAATCTCGGAGCTACAAAGAAGGATGAGCTTAGCCAAATCATGGACATGCTGAAAAACGTGAAGGGTAAGAAAAACCACAATGAGAAGTCGCCTCCATATAGAAGCAACAATCCAATGAATTACAATAGTCCAAGATTGCACGACATGCCATATAACACAAACTGGAGAGACGGTAAGCTAGTGAAGCTCAATCTAAACAAGGAAACTCCAGATCCATTGAAAAAAGAAAACAATTTTGTGGAGGAATATCCATGGTGTGAAGTCTGCAATCTAACCCATGTTGCAGAACAATGTATGATCGCTTAAGGTTTAGTAGAAGAAAAGAATCATGAGGATCCACGGTGAATGTAATTTCATCATATCCATTTTGGGGTTGGGATGAGGATTCATCCGAGGAGGAGCAGTCATCAGATGTACAATGGAGGAGAGAGAGCCAGCAATACAACATGCAGCAAGTTATCACTGATGATGATGATGAAGATACCCCAACCTTGAGGAGATTGTTCCATGATGAAGAGCCAGTGCATTCCTTGAGAAACCTAATAAATGAAGAAAAGAAATCTTATATTGTTGCAGCAGTAGCACAGGCAAAAAGCAATTGTCAGCTAAGGAACAGAACAGTGAACCCAGAGCAAGGTAAGCCATCTGGGATATTTGCAAAGGTTCCTAAAGCTAGTGGAAACAAAGACATCATCACCGAGAAGGAAAAGGAAGGTACAACAGAAAAGGTCAAGCAAATAGAACCTCCTAAATTGACAAAGCCAATTGAAAGGAAGCAGATTAGTAAGCCAGTTTCAAATTGTGGATCATTTATGTCTCAGGCTTTATCGCAGGTGAAAGTATCTATGCCCTTGCTTGAAGTGATGAAATTCCGTGATTATGAAAATGAAACAATCTAGATTTTGTCTAACATTGGTGAAGTTAATAAAGAGGATCATAAGCCAAAAGATGAAGATCCACCTGTTGTCTATTTGGGAACTTCTATCACCAAGAATCTTATCTAGGTTGATCCCTTTTATCTGACTTTGTTGATTAACAATAAAATGGTTAAGAATTGTATGATAGATTCAGGTGTAGCAGGGAACATAATGCTAGAAGATGTCATGAAGGAACTTGGGATGCATGTAGACACTCCCTATGGGAAATGTTATGCTATGGATAATAGATCAGTCCCAGTTGTTGGAATCATGAAGGATGTGGAGTTTTGATTTCCAACATGCTTAGATGCGTCATATAAGATAGACATCACAATTGTTCAAGTGTCTGCCAATTATGGGATGTTACTATCAAGGCAATGGTCAAATTTGGTAGGGGAATACGTTCAGTTAGATCTGTCATATGCAACCATCCCGATAAAAGGAACAGATGTAAGGATTGATAGAGAGCCAAGATCATCCTACCTGATAGAAGAAGTTGATCCAAACAAAATAGCATGTTATCTCCAAACAGATATGGATAACTTTCAGGTAAGTATTTCTAAACCCATTCGATGCAAAACTAATAAGCTTGAAGACACTATTAAAGAAAATGAGGATAAAATTTGGAAAATGTACTTTGATGGTGCGTACAGTAAAGAAGGAAATGGAGCTGGTGTGGTTTTTATTTCTCCTAATGGAAAATCATTCAAATATTCTTTCTTGTTAGCCTTTGAATGTATAAACAATGTTGTTGAGTATGAGGCACTCTTGTTAGATCTTAGAATAGAAAATAAACATGGTATCAAACTACTAACAGTTTATGGTGATTCAGAGTTAGTTGTATCTCAAGTAAGGGAAAAAATTGCTACTAAAAATGTAAGGCTTCGAAGTTATAGAAATGAGGTATGGGACTCTATTGAACTTTTTGATGCATTTTCTATAACATGGACTAAAAGATCTAACAATATTTTAGCAGATTTTATGGCTAATCTAGCAGTTAAACCTAATGATATTCCTTTTGATGACATTACCCAAGTTGAAATAAAAACTAGACCTGCAGTGCCAGATAACGTAAAGAACTGGCAGATATTTGATGATGATAGGGATCTTTTGAAGTTCTTATTTTATGAAGATCGGTATGAGGGCCAACACGTGGATTGGAATGCATAGGTGGAAGAGGAGAATGGTAAGGAGTCTCTATTTAGAAAAGACATTCTATAGCTTAAAACAAATAAGATTCCAAAAGGGTTGGTGGAACTAGAGAGGATGTTTAACAATAAGGATATGGCGAATTTTAAACCCAACACTGGAAGTTGTGAAGAAGTGGAGAAAATAAACTTGGGAAGTGAAAACAATCCTAGAGAGGTCTACATTGGGAAGAAGCTTACACCAAAAATTAGAACTGCATTGATCAATCTGTTAAGAAAATACAGACATGTTTTCGCTTGGTCATATGATGACCTTAAGGCATACAAAGAGGATTTGTTCCAGCATGAAATCCCACTGAAGCTAGATGAAAAACCATTTAGGCAAAAGAAAAGGCCTATAAATCCCACATTGGCTCCCAAAATGAAAGAAGAGTTGATGAAGATGAGGAATGCAGGGATTATAGAGCCTATAAGGCACTCCACATTGGTATCAAACTTGGTGCCTGTTAGGAAGAAGAACAGTGATATCAGATTGTGTGTAGACTTTAGAAACTAAAATATATCATCTTTAAAAGATAATTATGCTCTGCCTAACATGGAAGCTTTGTTGCATAAAGTAACAGAGAATGAGATACTCTCTATGATGGATGGGTTCTCTGGTTACAATCAAGTGAAGGTCAAGGAATCAAAAAAATACAAAACAACTTTCACTACACCATGGAGCACATATGTGTATGCTAGGATGTCATTTGGACTTACCAATGCGGGAGATACTTTTCAAAGGGCCATGGATGTAGCCTTTGAAGGCCCCATTGATTACATTCTAGTTGTATACCAAGACAATATAACAGCATACTCCAAGAAAGCAGAAGACCACTGTAATGATCTGGAAAAGATTTTCATCAGAGCACTAGAATATGGTATTTCTCTAAATCCAAAAAAGTGTCACTTCGGAGTCACTGAAGGTAAATTTCTAGGTCATAGTGTATCTAAAGATGGAGTAAGCATTGATCCTAAGAGAATTGCAGCCATTGATAAAATTCAGATTCCTAAAACAGTCAAAGCCATTCAGTCATTCTTTGGACAAATTAATTTTGTGAGAAGGTTTGTGTCAATTTTTTTTGAAATTGTAAAACCTATTGCAAAGATGTTGAAAAAGGGTGCAAAGATAAAATGGACTAATGAAGCAATTGAGGCTTTTGTGAACATTAAGAGGGCCATCAAGGAAGCACCTATACTTAAATCTCCTGATTTTTCTAAACCTTTTCAAGTATTTTCTTTTGCTTAATTTCATACTATTACTGCAGTTATGTTACAAAAGATTAATGAAGGTCATGAACAACCAGTGGCGTTTTTTAGCAAAACACTGCAAGATTCTAAGTTAAATTATGATATAAATGAGAAGAAAGCATATGCCATAGTAAAGGTTGTAAAATCTTTTAGACCATATTTAGTGGGAGCTAATGTCATTGCCTGTGTTCCTAATGCAGCAGTCAAGGATATTTTCAGGTAGACTGAAACTATTGGGAGAAGATGCAGATGGATCAATCAAATCTAGGAGTTCAACATTGATATCTAGATTTCTAAATTGGTAAGAGGTCAAGGTTTGGCTAAAATGATGACAGAATCAAATTTGGAAGTAGCACAGATAAATTAGGTAGAGTTAGAGGAGGCTCAAATAAGCATTGAAAGGTGTCCTTGGTATAAGAATATTATTTATTATTTAAAACACATGAAGTGTCCAGAGGATTTAAATGATAGTCAGAAAAGAACACTTAAGCTTCAAGAATCTAGGTATGTATTTCTTAAGGGTGATTTATATTAGAAAATAGGGATGGTATCCTTTTATTTTGCTTTGATGTTCATCAAGCACAATCTATTTTAAAGGAATTGCATGAAGGTGTATGTGGAGATCATTTTTCAGCAAAGACTATTGCCCATAAAATACTTAATGTCAGTTACTATTGGCCACAAGTCTTTAAGGATTGTCATACTTATATTAGAAAATGTGAGGCTTGCTAAAAAAATTCAAGAAAGCTTAAATATAAAGGAGCTCTTCCACCTAGACCCATGCAGAATGAAGAACCTTTTCAAATGTGGGGTATTGATTTCATAGGTGAAATTGCATATAAATCCAGTGGAGGGTGCAAATGGATTTTGGTAGCCACTGACTACTTTACCAAATGGGTAGAGGCAATTCCTACAAGGTAGGATACAAGTAAGGTAGTGACAAAGTTTCTTTTGGAGAATATTTTGACAAGATTTGGGGTACCCCACAAGATTGTTGTAGATAATGGGATGTGTTTTAGATCCAAACAATTTGCTAACTTTTGTGAAAGTTATGGAATCACTCTGTCATATTCATCACCTTATCATCCCCAAGGGAATGGGCAAGCAGAATCTAGTAACAAAAATTTGTTGAAGATCATTAAAAGGATGTTAGGTGACAACAAAAGGGCATGGGACTCAAAGTTGAATTTGGCAGTATGGGTAGATAGGGTAACAATCAAGAAGTCCACAGGGTTTTCTCCTTATCAGCTTGTTTATGGAAAAGAAGCAAGGTTGCCTCTCAACAACCTGCTCTCGGTGTATAAATTTGTTTCAGAGAGATATCTAGAAGAAGTTAATTTCATGGAAAATAGGTTGGTCTAGTTGGCTAAATTGGATGAGTACAGAAGAGAGGCTCAGGAAAAAAATATACAGAGGTAGAAAATGGTAAAGGCATTTCATGATAAGAAAGCTTGTGATAGAAATTTTAAAAAAGGAGAGTGGGTGCTCAAGTGGAATGCAAAGGACCAGGACACAGGCAAGCATGGCAAGTTTGAAGCACTCTGGCTAGGACCATACATCATCATGGATAAAGGAGGAGAAAATTCATACTTTTTGCAAAACACTGATGGTGAAATTCAAGAGTTTCCATTCCATGCACAGTATCTCAAGCATTTCTTCTCTTAAGGAGCAGGGAGTATCTTTTTACTTTAGTAGTGTAGCCTTTATTTTATGTTTTTGTTCATTTGTTTTTATTGGTCTGCTTTCCAGAGATAGCTGAGATCTTGCCATGTCCCTAAAAGGAACATACATCTCTAGAAAGAGCCACTGTTAGCACATATTTTTGCAAAATATTTTTATGCTATTTAATGATGCATTCTATGTATATTTCTATCATAAGAGCATTTATTGTTGGGTTGTATGTGCAAGAGTTATGTTGCAGCATCAGAAAAATCCAGCTATGACCTATTTTTTGAATGGACAAGTGTCACTTGGGCATGTTAAGGGTTGGCACTGAGTGGGGACTACATGAAGAGGTTTCATTATGATGATATTGGGATCCTTATAAGAGCATTTTTGCACATGATAGAGATTGGGCCTATGTGATGGAATCTGACAATTTATTAGCACATATGAAGTCTCCATGGAAGATTCAAAGCATCAGTATTCATGAAGAGGAGCTTAATTTGCATGATTTTCAAATTTGAGTTATCGACATAAGTTACCCCGACAAGACCGCCTAGTCAAAACAATGGAAGGATCTATCGGCGTAACCCAGACCGACCTCTCTGAAGGAGAGCCAAAAAGAAGTTCATAATGGAAGGTGACTAGGTGCACTAATTTGAGCATATGAATTTATCAGAATGACCTTCACCAAGGAGCAATCACGAAGAAGGGTTCATTGGGATAACATTCACTATCGAAGGCATGAGAGAAGTGTTATGTCGATAGCCGATGAGGCTATTGGTATAACTTACACCGATGAAGGAGAATGCAGAGTGGATACTTTGAAGTCATCAGGATATAGGAAAGTGTAAAAAATAGCTACCCCAATACCCGATAGAATGGATATCATGGCAGATGAAAATGAGGTTCCATCGAGATAGCCTACACCAAAAGAAGGGACTAGGAAAGTAACAAGGTGAAGTCATCGGGATAGCATTGGCTAATCGGAAAAAGACATTTTTTGTTACGTCGATACCCGATGAGGAAGCTGAGGTAGTTGCTAAGAAGGAGACCTCGTCGGGGGAACATAGATCGATAGGCCTGAATAACATAAAGATAGACAAGCTAGAGCCCGATCTCATTGGATCATCAGAGAAACATAAGATAGGTTGTCACAACACCCGATAAGATTTGCAACATGATGAAAAAGAAGGAGGATTCAATGGGATAGGTCAGGTTCAACAGAATGAAAGAAAATTTGATTATAAATGGATCAGCCCACCATTATTAAATGCAGACAACGGGTAGGTTTGTGTTCGCATGAGGCAAATCATAGCAGGATTTCAATTGAGTAAATGCTTCTAATGTGTCAAATCTATATATGGGAGTTTGTACAAGGAATTTGCATAACAGATTGAAGTACAATTGAACCATAGAGAATTGAATTTCAGAAGGCTTGAAAGATTCAAATATGGAGGGTTCTAAAGACAAGAGGAAGGTCATTGAAGTTTATGATAGTGCCTCGAAGAAACCTAAAGGTGGAGAAAGCGTGCAAAAGTGGAAGTTGAATAAGGACATGATCAACCAAATGAACTCACCACAAGCCAATTCCCAAAGGTCTAAGGTTAATTTGGCTATCCATAATCAATTAGAGGACAATTATAAGGAAATTGTTGATGTCTGGACTAGGGTTAGGGGGCATGAATTGTTCCTCTACCATTACTCATGAAGGTAGAAGATGATGTTGAGATCTAATCCATGGATTAACAGTCTGGGTAAGCTCATAGTTCCAAATGTATTTGTAAATATTGAATTGTTGAAAATGTTGGTTAAGAACTACAATGCTACGAAGATATGCATCCAAATTCCTAGTGGTGATGCATTTATTCGCTTCAATACGACCACAATCTACGAAGTGTTTGATCTGAGTTATGAAGCATATGTACCTCTATCCTTTGAGGAATTGGAAGAAGAATACAAAACCATGGACACGACCTATCAAGGATGTTAGCCATCCATAGGGTGGAGAAAGGGAAGCTAACTGATGAAGATGGTCCACCCGACAATGTAAATATTTTCAGGCAGTATTTACAAAACACATATATGGCTTGCAGACAGGTAGGATGAATGGAAGCTCCAGATGTAGCATGGATGGGGCCATTGGTTCTTGTAGTAGAAATTCAAAGGCACGAATCAAGAAAATTTGATTATGCAACCTATCCGGTCGACAAACTGCATGAGGGTTTTCTGAATCTTCAGAATAACCCTGACAAGTCCTTCAAGCATTATTCACTATTGATGCATATTGTGTTGTTCTATGGAAGATTGAAAGGACTATGGCCAGATGGCTTAAGGGTAAATCCTTAGGGCAAGGATGGATAGGATCAGCCTGTACAATTGTGGGTGTCGTTGTGGGATTCAAGGTATTATAAATCTCACTATGTGAGATTTGAGGAATTTTTTGTTAAACCATTGTTCAGGGTTTATAATGTGTCATGTGAAGGATCATTATCAAAAGTGATTAAAAGATTTCTTAGGCCACATGAATACAAGGATACCAGAGTCAACCATAATTGGGGAGATTGGTATACTTGCAGAGATTTCATATTTGTTAGGGTTTTTGGATTCGAAGGTGCTCCCTATGTGCTACCAAATCCTATGCCAGACCGAATTGCTTACTTGGAGATTGTGAGACAATTGAGTGTCTCTAATGCACAACAATTTGGGGGCACCCACAAGCAAGCCTTCTTACCTAGGACTCTTCAGTTTGGAGATTTTAGAATAGTCTCTACCAGAGCTTACGAAGCCATAAATAAGAAGCTAGTGGATGAATTCAATTTGTATATACACACGCCAAGGAAGAACTATGACCCAAAAGATTACATCCACATGTGCAAAAAAAGAAAAAACTTGGGAGATTATCTCCATGAGTATGATGACTATAAGGATCTGTGCAATAAAAAAGAGTTAGAAGAACTTGAAAATGTTGTTGATGACTTGGAAAGAAGATTGGAAGAAAGGAAGCAAAGACTTGGGGATCTGGAAGGAGAAGAAGAACAGGATGTGGAAAGTGATTCTGGAGAGAATGAAATAGTTTCTAAGCTTCAAGTACCAGAAAAAGAAGATGAACCAGATCCTCAAGACAAAATTGTAGCAACATTGAATGTAGATTCAGATGCTAGGCTAGAAGAGCATACATCTTTTGTATCAGATGATGAATTTGTTAAGTCAAAGGAGTTTAAGTCATTTTTGTATCATTTTAAAGGAAAGAAATTAAGAGATGCAATTCCAGATGTGACACCAAAGAATGAGGCAGAAATGCTCAGGAAGCTGAAGGCGGAAATTAATTCTGAGTTAGAGAACATGACCCCTCAAAGGGGAAAACAACTTCTTGTAGAGGCAGGAATCATTCTTTTCCCAGGCAAGGACCTCAGTGCATCTTTTATTTTTGATAGCTTGTTGCATTCAGATAATAAAGATTTAAAGTTACACATTCAGGGTGTTAATGATATTTTTATTAGATCAAGATATGATCTAGATGATGAGGCTATGTTTTTATGGGCCCTCTATCCCTCGAATAAGAGGCCAAAGATTATAGATGTTGACAAGGCCTTTGGCCATATGATGAAACTAAAAGTTGGAGAAATAGATCCCATGGTCACAACAGAGATGGGGATAGATCTTTCAAAGTTTAACAAAGCTTAGATGAACATGGAAATCGCAGAAAAGGAAAATACAAAGCTTTGTATGAAGAATTATTGAAGAGAGGTGGTCATCCAGTGCCACAGATTACAAATGGTTTAAAGTTAAAAAAGAGGTATGATAAATTGTTACATGAGTACAATAAGTTAAAGAAACGGATGCAAACTGTTAGAGCGGATGCAACATGTGTGTTAATCACTAAAAGATATGAGAATTTTTAGAAAGTATTAGAGGAATTATGGACTATTTATCAAAGAAATATGGATAATATTGTATCACACCAGAGAATGTATGATAGATTAAATTTGTTATTGCAAGATAAAACACAGAGTGACAAAGTTGTCAGCAAGGTCAAGAAATTAATCAATGCTCATGATAAATTTACAACTGGATTAAAAACTGAATATGAGGAGTGTCAGGGGATTATCCAACATGGATTCCCAAGTGTTCTGGATGATACAGGGATGATAAAGGATAAAGGCCAATGGATTTCTGATTGCAGATCACTACTCAGTGCAACCCTTAACATCACCCATGTGGATACCTTGGACATGACTGAAACAAGGGAACAACTGGAGAATTTTGTTACATTGGAAGTGGCAGTCAGAGATATCATCTTTATCGCTTGCACCTACAAAGATGAAGGATACCTTCGGCATATTCAGAAGTGTGGTCAGAGGCTAGATGGAAAAAGTTAATTTGTGTCATTATAATATGTTTTGTAATGTTTCTAGTTGTCATAACAGTTAGGGAGTTATTAGTTAGGTTTTTGATAGTTTTTAGTTTATACTGATGAAAGGGTGTGTCCTTTCATTTGTGTCTTTTGACTCACATATGTATAGGGAGTCATTTTGTATGTAGAGGGGAGGACTTTTTTCACATTGTCTATTGGGATTGCTAATATTGTGTTAAGGCAAGTCTATAGGAATGAAAAGTTATATTTTGTGCAAGCAAAAACATCATGAAGTACCTGTGAGTTTGTAGCTTTTGTACATCTTTTTATTCCAAAACTAATATATAAGATTCGTTGTTTTATCTTCAGATCATTTTGTGTTACATTGTGTTGATGAATCAAGTCCTTTGGGTAAATCTAATTTAGATTTGTAGTGGTGTGCCATCACATGTTGTTGTATAGGAAACATAATTGTTTTTGTTTTTCTTGCAACACATAATGAAACCATTGCAGTGATAGTCTTACTTATTGTGAGTTTTTAAAACTGTCTCCAAAGTTGATTAAAATATTTGTCCACTAAGTAACACATTAATTGTTAGATAAGGTACTGGTCTATTGTTAGTATTTGTGAGTAATTCTAGTGCGCATAAGGTCCTCATTAGGGAAACATACTTCTTATTCCTATCAGTATTGTTCTTCCATAATTACTTAAAGTTCCAACAGCATTCTCTTTCAAATATTCAATTATAATCAAATACACTCTATTTTTCATATTTAAGCAATTAAAAGCACACAATATAGAAAAGTTGTAGGTCAGTTTGCCAAGCCTATAAACAACTTATGCATTAAGTTTAAATTTACTATAAAGAAGTCAAATTGTACTTTGGAGTTTAAGGTATACCCGCCTAGGTCTAGTGGAGCCTGAAGTGCAGAGGAATTTGGTCTTCAACAATTCCTGTTCATTGGCCAGAATTGATTGGATTGGTGAGGAATTTGGCAAGTTATTTTTTATTTCCAATCTGTGGTTTTGGGAGCCAACACCTAGAACTTAAGATCACTGAAAGTACAACTTTTTCCATTTCTTGAATGTTGCAATGTTTGATTTTGATGTTGATGTTGATACTTGAAGTTTTCTTTGAGTTTGAGATTCTTGTTGATGGTTTTGACAAAAAATGGTTGGTATTCCACTTTTTAATGTTTGATCATGTAGCAAAGACACAACAACAAAGTAATGGAAAACAACATGACATAACCAAAAGCGAGCACTATTTAAAGAATTTTTTCAAACCCTCATGGATGTTGAGATCTTTTTCAAAACCTCATTTTGTTTTCAATAAAATTTTGGTCATTCTATAACACATCAAGCAGACTCTCCTAAGGTCAAAAGGTCATGAATATTACCACTCTAGACGTCCAAAATTAATTAAATTAAATATTTAATTAATTTTGTCCTTTCTACGTAAAAATTAATTTAATTATGTTACCCTTTATTCTTCTCATAATTAAATTAAATTAATGTTGTCACTATAGTCCAATAATTGATTAATTAAATAAATTGATTATTCTTCATTCTTCTAAAGTTATCAAAATTAATTAATTCTTCCAAAATCCCCTCTTAGTTAATTAATGACAATTAATTAACTTAGTCATGTGATTCCTACAAATAACTTCCTCTAATCCTTCATTAGCCTAATTAATTCTTCTAGAATCCCTCATAATCATGCTTAACATTATTCCCTAATTTTTAATTCCTCCACTCATTCTCTCTCCTCTTGTCAAAACCTCCTACAAATCCCACTTGTCTTCTAATCTCTCATTATCCCACCTAATCATCTCCCCTAATCATTTGCTAGTGGTTAATCCCCATGATTAGCCCCAAGTCAACCAATAGCCATAAATGGCTAAAT
The DNA here is from genome assembly GCF_030272615.1 of Cryptomeria japonica. NCBI lineage: Eukaryota > Viridiplantae > Streptophyta > Pinopsida > Cupressales > Cupressaceae > Cryptomeria > Cryptomeria japonica. Next base: position 396,144,877 of record NC_081415.1, read on the forward strand.
CCACCTGTCCCCTCCTCACCTTCCAACCTTAAATACACCTAATTGGGTCATTTCAAAAAATTCAAAATCTCACATTCCCCTATGCCTCTCACCTTCCCAAGGAATTTTAAATTCCTTTTCTCATTCCATTTCCTCGTGCACTTGATTATTGGGAAATTTATAATTCCTCATCCATCTCCCAAGGAATTTTTAATTCCTTTTTATTCCCCCAGTGTACTTGGGGATCTCTTCCCCATATGCATTGTGGAGTGTGGAGACAAGAAATTCCTTTATGGCAAATCTCTTGGTCTCCACACCTGGTCATGTCATTGTCTCCTCAATCCATGTGCTCCATCTCATTCAATCTTAACCCTCTATTTCCATTCAATCTCAACCATCCATTTCTCTACTCTCAAGTCCATAAATTGGGGTCTCCTCCCCTTTGTTTTCCATCTCCAATTCAATTAATCTTATGTTGACCTAATAACTCTAGAATCTTCATTTGTGCATCCATATTATAGCTATATTTGCATCCATAATCCTCATTTGAGCATCCATCCATTTCTCACCCCACATCCTTAATCACTTGTTTTGCAATTGGAGAGAAATCCACATCAACCAAGAAGGGAAAATCCAAACAAGTGGAGCACATGGGCACATCTTCCACTTTATCAAGCCCAATACGAAGGAGAAGGTATAATTAGTAAGGTATAATGGTTTTATTTTGTGTTTTGATTGATTTATTTACATTGTAAACATTGAATCTTGCCTTCCTAGTTTTAACCCTCTTCATTTTGGCACGCCTGGTGAGACCCGCGTCCCTAGAAACTAATTATTTTGTGTTTTTGTGATTTTAGCATGCAGGTTGATGCTTCAACATTTTCGCCTGCCCTTCAACGTTTCCACCTGGCTGTTTCGACATCTCCGCCGATAATCAACGTTTTCATTTTGAATTTGACAAATTGACCCACCTTTTTTGCAGGTTTCAGCTACTTAAACATATGTGCTGGCATTTGACGTTTCCACAATGTCTTTAGACATTGTAATTTAGAGCTTTAATTTTAGTCTTTATTTCTGTTTCTAATCGTAAAATTTACAAAAACATTTAGAAAAAGGATAAAAAGAACAAAAACAAAGTTAGGGTAGTTTTTTATCTCTGTTTTTTTTTCAACAAATTCTAAGCAACTTAGATTCATTTTTTGAGTATCAAGCAAATCAACGCCTACACAGACTCTTCAATGCCTATGCTCTAGTTTAGCACCTGCGCAAACGCTTCAATGTTTGCGCCCTACACTGAGCCAGACCCCCTGCTCCTGAATTTCAAATTGTTAACTAACTTTGTCAAGCATTTAATTACGTACTTTAACGCTTGCGCATATGCATTAGCGTCTGCACTAAGCATCAACACCTGCACGGAAGGTAGATTTTAGACCCAAAATTTGAATTTGATTTAAATCTGTATTCCTCACTTTTTTTTCTATCCAGTAGCTAGGCGCAGTTGCATCAATGTTTGCGCAGATGCCTCAACGTCTGCACAAACGTTGTAATGCCTATGCCTATGGATCACCGCCTGCGCTGTATCCTTAGGGATTTTGTGTTACTAATTTAATTTTGAGTTTTTGCAAGTCAATTTCGTTTGTCCAAGTCGTTATCCTAAGACTACTAACTATTTTTGTTGCAACAAGTTTGTCCAAGACATCTTTTTCCCACTAAAGTAGATTGTTTTGTTGCATTTCTAGTTAGAAAATCAAATATATATGTGGGACTAAAATGAACAAGTGTCTTATGTGTCTTGTGCACTTGCACATTTAGTGTTGGGTGGCCCCACCGTTGCACTCTAGTATCCTCTCCCCTCGCCTTCGTGGATCTTGGGTGTAAGAGAACAAGTGATCAACAACACCCTCTTTTTCAATTTAGTAGTTGAGGGGTATTTCTTGATTGGGGATTTCATCACCCCACAAGAGTATCTTAAGTAGGGACATGTTGGGGATATCAACTCTCCTGACGTGATCTCAAGTGGGTTTTTCAAGTCTCTATATAAATAAGTTGGTCAGGTGGATGGAGTGCTAAGTGAATTCGACATATGTGGGGGTCCTCCCTACACCGATAAGCTCAGTTAGAGCCTTAAATGGCTTGCTTTGAGAATCCGTCGTTGGATTGGTGATCCCTCAGAAATTACACTAAACACCAGTTTTAGTAGCCAAAATCCTACATTTGATAGTGCAAGGGATGCGAATCGTACCCCAAGTTACTCCTCATGTATTTGCTCAGGATGAGACATAAATTCCCCATGTAATAGATCCTTGGATCTTTGGGGTAAGAGAATCTGGTATGCCTGAGAAGTGAGTGTCATGGAGTGGAGCCACTACTACCAAAATCTCTATTTGTCCACCTGAGTGAGGTATTGCTTATGCGAGGGGCCTATCAAGTGGTTTCCACATTCCAACCTAAGTTGTGTTGTATTCAAGTGTCTTCATTTGTGCTATACCCATAAAATCAATTTGGGCCCATCTAGGCCCCCCATCACTTGCACACTCATTATTGTGTGGTACACTTGGCCAATTTCCTTACTATGCTTAATGTTTTCTTGCCAAGAGTAGATTGACAAACAACCTCCCCATCTTCCACATTTGACAAAAACTTTCCACACTTGCATATACAAAGTCAAAATCTAGTCCACCCCATTTTCACCTCATGTTCCATAAGCCTAAGTTGTATAAGCATCCTAAGAAGTTTATCCATCGCCAAGTCAAGAAGAAGAAACTCACCCAAGCACAACTTATTAGACGTCAGAAATTTTGGTATACCAATTGTAAACTCTTCCTTAAACATAGGACCTTCTTGCACCGATATCACGATTATACCCATGGTCATAGAAATGAGTTTGATGTCAATGATGAAATATGAGTTTGTTCCCTACACCAAGGATTACGATTATCTTTTAATACCAACTATCATCAAAATCATGGTGGTCGCATCCCTTCATATAATTTGTTGTCCGAACCTATCACTTTTTGAGTCATTTCCTTGCCAAGAATAATCTAGTCACCACTTTCTTCTAGTCATCATTGACCTTTTTTAATCACTTAGAACATCAATCGATTAAACAATCAAACCTTAATCAAATCAATCTTTAATCAATCATCCAAATCAAATCAACCTCACTCTAAGGTTTTGTACCTTGTGAAGTTTTATTTAGACCTCACCTTAAATCAATTAATCATTTGGCTTTTGTGTTTGGGAAAGAATCTCCCCCAAGTACCTTTGCCTCATCCTTTGGGTCGATCAAGACCCCAATCCTATGTCTTTATTTTTCTTAGCATTATTAGTCAATCCTTAGTAGAGAAATACTTTGTGATCATCATTTTAAGGTCTAAATTTCACCCAACTTGGTTGTCACCTCGTTTGTGGTTTTCATCGTCAATCTCCTCTGCCTGAAATCCTTGTTCAAGGACTAGGGTGTGATCTTCATCAACTTTGTCCTAATCCAAAGACCCAATCAATCATCCAATCTAAATCAAATCAAAATCCAAAATTTTCACTAAGTCCTTTCATCAAGCTTCTTCTTCCAATCAATCTTTCCTAAGCTTATTCTTGTATGGTCACAACTTGATCTCAAAAGAAGAAGATGGTCGAGCAACAATACGGCATGTCAGATATTAGTGTCCTATATCAAGATCCAACATAAGATCCTACACAAGGTCAAAATTCATAATCAAACATCCAAGATCCAAAATCGCAAGTGGACCCTAACACGGTTGATCTATACGACCTCCCCTAGAAATGTGAACATTCCTAGAGGATTCATACAATCAAGAAATGATGGAGAAATTCATCTGACATAATCCTAGTGGTCTTTTGAGGACCCTCATTGAAAATGGGGCTCTCCTTCCCCCTGACTTCGATAGATCCATTCTCGATCAACAACCACAGGGAAAATTTGCTCCTAGTCATATCATTGCCCCTATTCTTCACCCTCAATCAGTAGCACCCACGGTATCCATACCCATGATTTATGTCCAACCTTCCTCTTCTCTTCTAGCATCTATGCCATTATCTAACCCAATCACATCTATTATTGAACATTCTTCTATCCCATCTTCCTTCACTCATCCAAATACCTCTATTCCTCAATCTTCTACTCCTCTCAATAATACCACTAACTTCATCAATGCTTCTCTTTCTCATGCCACAACAACCCGTGGGTCATGACCAATCATCACCTCTCAAGTCCCCGTCACATCGGTCATCACATCTCAAATCCCCATTTCTTCATCTTACCAATATATTAGTGGTGGTGGTGTGTCATCCATGACTAACCAAATGCTTGGGGCAAACACAGTCCATCATGTCCAAGATCCACAACATGATTTAATCAAGGAAATTCAGGTTATGAAGAACATCATCAAAAACATGAAGGAAGGGACTAACAAAAGAAAACCTTATTCATTCGAGGAATTTTGTCCCTATCCTTATGATCCATGAATGTCAGTTGCACCTTACTCGCCAAGGTTTGAAATGCCTAAGTTCACGAAGTATGAAGGCAAGGGTGACCCCCGAGAACACGTATGTGGGTTTCACATCTTATGTCAAGAGGTCTCCTATAGTGATTTATACCTTCGTAGGCTTTTTCCTAAAATCCTTACAGGAGATTCCCTTGTGTGGTTCTCATCCCTACCTCAAGGTTCTATTACTTCCTTCCCATACTTGGTAGAAAAGTTTGTGGCCCACTATGCTTACAATATCATCAATGACGTTTCCATGATGGACCTATGTAACACAAAAACCTTTGCCAACTTCTTTCAAAGGTGGCGACATCTTATCAAAAGTTCCAGTGGGATATGCCAGAGCAGCACCAAATTGAATTTATTCTAAAAGAATCTAGTACTTGAACTATCAAAACCTTTAACAACTCAGTGTATAAAATATTTCCAAAATTTCACTAACAATGGCTTGGCCCTTGAATGCATCTTGTTAGAGGAAGGCACTCTGAAACATTATCAGAAATCAAAACAAAACACTTCCTCTTATAACAATGATAAACCAAAATTTTGGTCCAAAAACAAGAACTTAGTCAATGATGGTGTCACTAACGCAAATCGAGTTCAAACTGTGGTTGCTCCTCCAAAACCCACCATTGTTAACCATCAATTCAATAATCGACAAATCAATCAAAGTCAATCTCAAAGGCTCCCCAACAACATCTCAATCTAGGGGCGACCACCCCGTTCTAATAATCAGACTCCAAGGGAGTATAATCCTCTCGCTGAGCCCATCAAGGTTGTGTTCCAAAATATTATCCAAGCTGGTGCAGTTGTCTTCCCGATAACCCGCCTGTTTGATCCTAACCAGCCTAAACCTAGGTGGTATAATGAGAATGAGTACTATGAGTATAACCGCATCAATGGGCATGATACACAAAAGTGTATGAAACTAAAGAACTATATCCAAGATCTCATTGATAAGGGTGATATTGAGGTAGCAACGACAAAACCTAGTAATAATAATGACAAACTTAAGATGTGCTAGGAAGCCTTCCCGAAACACAACTGTAGACACCTAAAAATGGTCAACGCTTGCGGAATCATACTTTAACATTTGCGCATTGCCTTATTTTAGGTTTTTGCGTTGCATTAACATTTCTCCTATGTCACGCACTTGGTATTTATCATTTGCGAGCATCGAGTCCTTCTTCTTCATTCTTCATTTATCTTGCTCTCGAATTTGGTCTTGTCGACAACAATCTTCAGTCATGATTTTGGTCAATCTTATCTTGTCGCATCAATGTGCATGCTAATTTGTCATCATTTTGGACATCATCAAGCCTAATTAGGGTTTTGTCCTCTTATCAATCTTGTCATCATGTGATTGATTTGTCATCGGTTCTTGTCGTCTTGTGATCTATTTTGTCATCAATTCTTGTCCTCTTATCAATCTTGTCATTTTGCGATCGATTTGTCATCGATCGTTGTCTGTCTCAATTATGTCAATTTGGATCAATTAGTCATTGTTCCTTGTCAATCGGCGCATTTATCAATCAAATCGTTTGTCAGCGTTGGTCCTTTATCAAGTCAGAATCATGATTAAATCGAATCGACATCAGTTATCCTTTGTCAAGACCTAATTGTCATCCTTGCATTTCTAATTCATCTTTTAGGGTTTCATGATTTTATTCATTTAACCCTGTTTGTCATTTCTCCCTCTAGGTTAAATAATTTATTTATTTATCCTAGGTCTTTGTGTCATAATTAAATGTTTAATTTAATTGGCTAACTAGTTATTATTCTTTTTGTGAATTGATTAATAAATGACAAATTATTAATTGATTTACCTAATTTCTCCTAATTCCTAATTTCCTAGTTTTTCATCAATTTCTAAATTCCCTCTTTGTGAATTAATTAATAAATAAATAATTATTAATTAATTCACTAAATTCCTAATTTCCTCATTTTCCTAATTTCTAATTCAATTTCCTCCTATTTTTCTCCTAATTTCATGGGAATGACATTTCAATTTGTCATAATTTGTCATAATTTGTCATAATTGACAATCAATCAATTTTGACAAAGAAATTTGTCATAATCTTGTCATAAATTATCAATCAATCAATTTTGCATAGACAGTGCAAATTTGTCATAAATTTGTCATAATTGACATAATTGATTTACAATTTCCATTTGAATCTCTTCATGCTAATTTGATCTTTTCTCCAATTTATCTATAAATTGGATGAATTTCTTCAATCCTGATCTAATAATCACATTATCTAATAATCACTTTTTCGAATCCCTACCTGGTCGAATCAATCACGCTTCTAGTATTCTTGCGCTATCATCTTGTCTACTTGCTTTCAAATCATGCTCATGCACTAGTAGGTGAGATCCACAACAAAGCTATTTGAAGGAGAAAGAAGGACAATGGAGCCACATGAAGGAGACATTCAAGTTTGCAATGGTTTGCATTTGAATTGATGTCTTGTTTTCATGTCTTTATTGAGTGTAATTAGGATTGTTATCATTGCAATTGAGCTTTCGTGATTGAGCTAGACTAATATTGATTTGCTTTGATGATTTCCGATTTCCTAGCTACAACAACAAAGGCAAGGCCTAGTCATCTAATGTTGTCAACTATGATTATACTAATCATATATCCGACTTTGACTCCTTGGTCGGTCATATAGATACTGCAGATAACCACGTCAACGTCATCACTATCCAGGGAGCTAACCACCCCCCTTCTCAAAGTAGACCTAGGGTCACTATTCAAGGTGGTCCTCCCCCCTCACAACTAGCAAGCAGGACCAACCTTGCCAAAATAGTCATTCAAGGTGCCGCCCCCTCCCCTTCCCATTCTCAGAATGATTGTAATGTAGCCACTCATCATGGAAGAGTACCTATCCAAGGATCTCCTCCCCCACCCAACCCTCCCCCCACTTCATCCACCTATTGATATAACCTTCTAGATCACCTTGGAAAGACTCCTGCACAGATTTCCATCCTAGAACTCCTTAAGACCTCCCCTATTCACAAGGAGATTTTGGAACAAGCCCTCCTTGAATCACGTGTCCCCGACAACATCAATGCTACCCAATTTGAAGCCCTTATCGAAAACCTCGCTGCCCAACACCACCTTGTTTTCACCTCCAATGATGCTCCCCCCAATGATGATCATAATAAACCATTGCACATTGAAGCTATCATCCAAAAGCACAAGGTTAAATAGATCCTGATAGATGGTGGATCTGGACTCAATCTCTGTACATACAAGTCAATAAAGCAATTGGGACTTTCTGAGGATTTGGTTGACCCGTCAGACTGAATCACAATAAAAGCCTACGATGATGCGGAAAGAGTTTCCAAAGGCACGATCACTTTACCACTTCAAGTGGGCCCTGCAACAATTGAAACCACTTGCCAAGTCTTCGATCTTGAACTCCCTTATAACATCCTCCTCGATCATCTATGGATTCATTCCCTTCAAGTTGTTCCCTCCACCTACCACCAATGCTTTCAATTCCCCTTCAATGGCAGAGAGATCACTACCAAAGGTGATCCGCAACATTTTCAATATTGAAAACTTCTAGAGGGGAAGCATCTATACCACTGCCCACTTAATAGACCCGCTCCACCTCCTCCATTTGATGCATCTGAAGCTACCTCCACTTCATCCCAACTAAAACCTAAGGTCAAGATCAAGACGATGGCTGCAGAGAGTACAAACTTCAGGATGTCCTATATGTGGGCAAACTCCCGTTATCTCCCAAGTCATTAAACAATTCCAAAGAAATTAAAAAAAGGACCAGAAAACCATTGTACAATGCAAAGACACCAGCTTAAAGAAGTGGGGACCACTTGATGAAGAAAGTCTAGAGATAGATGTTTCCTCTTGGTTGTATCGTGAAGAGGATGAAGAACCAACAAAGATTCCCAAGAAAATGTATCCAAAAGCATCAACTATAGTGGATAAGATGGGTTATAAAGGACACGACTTGGGAGTGGAACAGAAAGGAATAAAAGCACTAATAAATCCTATCTCATACAAACATAATAGGGGCTTGGGTTATACTCTAGTACCTAAGATCACTATTGCGCGTGCCCCTTCAAACCCTTCTTTGGATGTCGAAGACTCTGACGAAGAGGAATTTCATGAAATGCCTTTTGAATGCCAAGATAACATTTTCTTTGACACCCATATCAACACCATCACCCACGTAACCCCTTCCACCCCATATGAGCTGCAACTTGTCCACCCTAAGCTTATAGACTGAGACCAACGCAGAAAACCTGCTTTGAACGTATGTGTCAATGACAATGCTCTCATGACTCTCCTGACTATGCACAACTTAGAAGACTGCAATAGAGTTCATGGGATCCAACTACATGAGGATGGATACTTTGGTAGTTGGCTCAATTCTCTTAGCCGCAAAAAAGACAATAAAAAGAAAAATCATGATTCCTTAAGTGAAAACCTTTTGACGCATCTATGGATGAGGAAAAATTAAAAACAAAGGCGTATCCTCAAATGAAAACCTAAATCAAGCACTTGAGGGTGAGGGACTTGACCTGCCTACCATGGTTCCCCCGCAATAAGATAGGTCAACCCTACTTATAGAGGAAACATACACTATCAACGTGGGCACTGATGATACTCCTAAGAATGTGCTCATTGCTAAGTCTCGGTCGGATAAAGAAAAATAGAACTTCATCAACTTTCTCACAGAAAAAAAGATTAACTTTGCTTGGTCGTATGCTGACATGTTAGGCCTTGATCTAGAATTAGTAGTCCACAATCTTGTTGTCCGTCCAAATGCCAAACCTATAAAGCAGAAATTACATAAGATGCATCCACATATTGCACTCCTCGTTAAGGTAGAACTTCAAAATATGTTGGATGTTGGATTCATAAAACCAAAAGTTTATCCTAAGTGGGTATCCAACATTGTCCCTGTTGGCAAAACTATTGGGGGCATCTAAATTTGCACAGATTTCTGGGATTTGAATAAAGCATTCCCTAAGGATGATTTCCCGCTTCCCAACATAGACATGATCGTAGACCTCACAGCAATACATGGAATGTTGTCTCTTATGGATGGATTTTCTAGATACAATCAGATCATGATAGCAGAAGAGGACCAACACAAAACAACATTCATAGCACCATGGGGCACCTTTTGTTATCAAGTCATGCCTTTTATTCTCAAGAACACCATAGCAACATATTAGCGAGCAATGACAACCATATTTCATGACCTCTTGCATAAAATCATGGAAGACTATGTGGATGATCTCCTAGGAAAATTCAAGACAAGAGATGAACATATTCCTATCCTAAGGCAGATCTTTGAGAGATTGGAAGTGTAAACTGCGCCTAAATCCTAAGAAGTGTGTCTTTGATGTAGTTGCTTGGTTACATTGTTTCTCGCAGAGGCATAGAGGTTGACCCTACAAAGGTGAAAGTCATCATGGAAATGCCTCCCCCAAAGACTCTCAAACAGCTATGTAGCCTTCAAGGGAAGCTCCAATCTATCAGACACTTCATTTCACAGCTCGCAGATAAGTGCCACCCATTAGCACACTTCTACGCAAGGATACTAAATTCAAATGAGACTGCCTATGTTAGAAAGATTTTGACAAACTCAAGGAATACCTAGCATCATCTCTAGTCCTTATGCCTCCTATTCTGGGATAACCACTATTTTTGTATATATCAGCAACCATAGTGGCACTGGGGGCATTACTGGCATAGACAAATAATCAAGGAAAAGAGCATGCTATTTACTACATCAGTTGCACTTTACTAGGGTATGAGCTCAATTATACCCCTATTGAAAGAGCATGCTTGGCACTTGTCTTTAGTACTCGGAAGCTTCAACATTACATGCTTCATCATAAAACAAAATTGATTGCTAAAATTGACCCCCTCAAGTACCTCTTATCAAAGGTTTCTTTCACAGGAAGAACTGCTAAATGGGTCATGTTATTGAGTGAGGATGGCATTGAGTGTGTTGATAGAAAGGCAATCAAAGGACAAGGAATAGCATACCAATTCGTAGATGCTCCACTTCAAGGTGAGCACCCCATCCTCACAGAATTCCTCGATGAGTCCATAATGACTTCCACCACATCTTCTACATGGTAGTTATATTTTGGTGGTTCCTACATGCAGAATGGATCATGGGCAGGCATATTGTTGATCACACCAGAAGGAGATTGCACCCCTAAATCGTATAAGATAGCCTTCACATGAACCAAAAACATTGCAGAATACAAAGCACTGATCACTGGACTTCGTTTGGACATCCCATGGAAGATATCAGAATTACATGCCTATGGTGATTCCCAACTTGTCATTAAAAAAGTAAACAATGAGTATCAAACAAAAGATGACAAGCTTCTTCCCTATCAAAGCATGGTAGAAGACCTAAAGCAACACTTCACGATAATCCAGTTTGAGCAGATTCCACACAAAAACAATAGGGTTATGGATGCAATGGCTACTATTGGTTCTCTCCTTCAGATGTCGACACATAGTCAAAAATGTGAGTTTTTGTTCGAACAAATCTTCATACCGGCATATGATCTACCTGAGTCTGAAATGGTGTGTGTACTCATTGGTCCCAAATATCCTTGGTATCAAGAGATCTTCACCTACCTAAGAGACAACATTATCCCTCCCCACCTGACCAAAACCCAACAACAAACCTTCATCTATCGCTACGCCCGTTACACCATCCTTGGAGACACCCTATTCAGAAGGCATTTCAATGGTTCCCTCCTAAGGTGTCTAGACAGACAAGAGGTTGAATAGGCACTACGTGAAGTGCACAAGGGTATGTGTGGGGCACACTCAAGTGGTCTCACCTTGGCTAAAAAGCTCTTGCAAATGGGATACTACTTGATGCTCTGCAAAAAGGATTAGAAAATCTGTTTGATGGCAACACACACAAGAGCACAAGAAACAAACGTTAGTGTTAGCAACAAAAGATTATCCTAAACAGGCATATCAAGAGAGATATTAAGCATGAAATAGAAAGCATATAAACATAGAATGAAATAGCTAATCAAGATGCTCATAGTTGCTCCTCCCTTGTTCCTCTCCTCTCCAAGTCCCAAATGAGTGTAGCTCTCAGCTTTTAGCACTAGCCATGGATGCCATATGGAGATTCAAGATGGTTGAATATGATAAGCAAATACTATGCAAGAGTAGATAGTGATGCTATGAAAAAGCTCTATGCTAATGCCAGTATAACAACAATACTCTAAATGCTTCTCCTTTGCTTGAGGAGAAGGGTTCTATTTATAGAAGAAATAGGGAAATGAAGGGTTAAGATTGAATGGTTTAATCAAGGGCCAAGTTTGAAAGTTGGGGATCCATGTGCACAATTGGCACCAATAAAATGGTGACAAGTGTCAACATAGGATTGGGTTGAGAGAAGAGGTTGGAGGCATTAAAGGCCTGAGAAGACCTCATGGTTATCTAGAAGGTAAGGGTCAAGTCTAAATTAAGATTACCCATTGGATTAAGAGTTAATCCAAGGATAAACCTTGTGCAAATGATTAAGAGATAATCATGGTCAAAGCATTAAAGGCTTGATGAGACCTTTGGGTTGGGTAGAGGTTGAGTCAAAACAAATGTTTTAACCATGTGGGAGGGTTGAATTAACCATTAATGGTTATTGGAGACTTTGGGGATTAAGTGGTTGAAGGTTGAAAGCCTTCAAAGGTTATCCAAGACTTTGAGGGTTAATTTGTTGAACACACAAAGCATTAATTGCTTTTCAAAGACTTTGGAGTCTTTGAGAAGTGACTCCAATTTGCTTAGGAATGTGACAATATTTAGGGGATGGATTAGGCTAATTAGGAAGGGTTTAGAAGAATCTAGAAGGGGTTTAGGCATACAAGTGGATTTTGTAGGAAAATGCAAGTGGGAGAAATTTTGGTATTTTCAATTAAAATAAAATCATTTATTTCAATTAAATGGTGTAAGTTGAATTTGGATAAATATTTAAATAAATATTAATTTATTTAAATGAGAAAAAGGAAGATAAAGCATTTAAAATGCTTGAAGACTTTGAGGGAAACCATTAAAGGCTTGAAGACTTTAAGGAAAACCATTAAAGTCTTAAGAAGACTATAGAAGGAAGCCATCAAGTTTGAAGACTTTAAAGCCATCAAGTTTGAATACTTTAAGGGAAACCATTAAAGGTTTCAAGTGGGTGAAGATAAATAGGATTTTAAATAAATAATTTATTTAAAATAGTTGTGCAACTTGCATTTGTAGGAAAATGCAAGTGGGTGGAGGATAAAGGTGATTTTAAATAAATTATTTATTTAAAATAATTGTGCAACTTGCTTTTGTAGGAAAATACAAGTGGGTGGAGGATAAAGGTGATTTAAATAAATGATTTATTTATTTAAATGTGAGAGGTGGGATTTTGGGGGTTTTAAATAAATATTAATTTATTTAAATGTGAGAGAAGATTTAATTAAATAAATATGATTTATTTATTTAATTAATGGTCTGAATTTGGTTAAGTGAATTAAATCAAATAAATTGAATAATTTATTTAATTAATAGGAGAATAGGGTTAAGATGAATTAATTAAATATTAATTTAATTAATTATTAATTGATGGTTAAATAATCAAATAAATATTAAGTATTCATTTAATTAAGTGGACAGATTTATGTGACTACACTACTGACCTATAATGAAAGAAGATGCATATAATTATGTGAAGAAGTGTATCCCTTGTCAGAAGGATGGCAACAAGATTCATGCTCCATCACAAAAATTGCAGCCTTTTATCACACCTTGCCCCTTCTCACAGTGGGGCTCAAACTCATTGCGAAAATCCACCTTGCATCCTCTAATAGTCATAAATTTCTCATCACCACCACTGAATACTTCACCAAGTGGGTGAAGGTCATCCCTCTTACCTTCACCACTGGGAAGTAGATCTCTAAATTCATCTTGAATTACTTGATCTCCTGCTATGGAATCCCTAAAGTTATCATCATGGATAACAACATACCCTTCAAAAATCAGGATGTTAAATAACTCTGCCAGAAGTTTGATATCCAACACTACTTCTCCACCCCCTATTACCCACAAGGAAATGGTCAAGCTGAGGCTTCTAATAAAACCCTAATCAAAATCCTTAAAAAGATAGTCAATGAAGTTGGTCGTGATTGGCATCTCCAGCTCCATCCTGCTTTGTGGGCTTACTGTACCTCCATCCGTACACCCACAGGTACCACTCCATATTCCCTTGTTTTTGGCTCTAAAGCTATCCTCTCTCTTGAGATCGAGATCCCCTCCCTAAGGGTGTCATTGCAGAATATCCTCCCTAATGAGGTATATAGGGTTGCCAGGCTGCAAGAGCTGGAATTGCTAGATGAAAGGCGCCTTAAGGCCTTAAACCACCTTCTAGTATATCAAAATTTCTTACGCTTGAGCTAAAACAAGAAAGTCAGAACTCAGGAACTTGAAGTTGGTGATCTTGTTCTCATGGAAAATCAAAAAAACCTTCAAGAAAGAGAAAAGAAAGGCAAGTTTGAGCCCAATTGGCTTGGACCCTATGTGATCACCGCAAAGTATGGATTAGGGGCATATCAGTTGGATACTCCCAAAGGAGATCCCTTGGATGAGCCTATGAACAACATGAACCTAAAGAGATTCTATGCCTAATCCTCAGAGGGTCACCAGTTGTCTAAAAGTATGAAAAAAAGTCAAAACAAAAAACAAAAAAAAACACAAAAATACAAAAAAAAATAATAAGAATGAAAAAAAGTAAAGAAAAATGGCTACGTCCATCAATGAAAACCATTTTGTGGTGCTATGGGAAAGTGCCTAGGTGAAAACCTAGTTTTGGGCACCAAGGTAAATAATCTAGATCCATCGTCTATCTAGACAGACTTAAATTCCCCCTCCCTCACCCAGATCCGTTTCATAACATATCCCACCCAATGCTCAATTTCCATAATAAAAAATCGAATATTCTGACGTCATCCCCACCCCTTACCAATGAGGAGGATTGTACAAGCCTAATTAAATGGCCATCTATGCAAGACAACTCATGCCATCATTCCCCCCACTCCATTTGCAGTCGGTTATCTCCTTTATTCTACAAAAAAGACATTCTTGTCTCATTCCCCTTGCCTGCTTGCAACCATCCATTTCTTTAATCCACGCCACTGCATAAGTTTTCTCACACAGCATCCATCGCCTTGCTTGCTTCCAGTTGTCTCCTTCAATCTATGAGAAAGTCAATCTGATGATCCTGCCATCCATCCCCTCCACAAGAAAAGGAAAAGGAACAAGGTGCTCCTTACCACTTCCACAAATGTCGCGATTCTTTTAAGTATCCTCCGCAACAACCTTGCCCTCTTTCCCCACCAAACCATCCTCAGTAGGCCACTTATCCATTCCCTTCCCCAATATATGATGATGAGTCTTTTCCTAAATTGTAAATAAGGATCATCCCATCAAATTGAGCTTTCATCCATCACGTTGAGTTTAATCTGGAGTCATGAGCTCGTGCTTCTTCTTGACTTGCATGGTATTTAAACATCCATCCACACGTATTCCATAAAGTCTTTGCAGTCAAGTACCATATCTACATTCATGTGTCTACACCACCTGCTCTATTTCCTATTCAATTTCATCAGTCACTCGTACCCATCAGGATTCATCCTTCCCCCTATCCAATAGTATATCCATATATCCTAAGTCCTACTCTTGGCAAGAGATGTCAGTTGGCCTTGTGCATTTTGCTTGCATGATTTGGTTTGTTTGCTTTGATTTGCATCACTTTGTCCTATGACTATTCCTACCCATATCTGCCAAGATCAATCTATATCTTGGTATGTTACGGGTTGGGGCATGTTTTTTTGGTATGGTGTGTTTGAAGGTCTTTCCTGTATGAACCTGCACCTTTGTACCTACATCTATATGGTGTTTACATAGTTGCGTACTAGAGATTCCTGTTGTTAGAGAGTCGGTCCATGCCTCAGATTTTTCATAGCATCATGATTCCTATAATCAGTGGTGTAGACTATCCTTGGCAAAATCAAAACTAGGTTTTCTCTCCACATTTTGCACAACAAATCCCTCCATCTTAATCTCATCATTTGCATTTCATCCTATCACTATGCATTTTGGAGACCTCGATTTATTCACTCTCTCGATTTCTTCTAGTCCTATGTTGTTGTACTATGATTGACACATTCCAAAAAATCAATTCATTATCATCTAGTCTCATTATTCATTTAGTTGCATAATCATCATTAATTGCATTATCCATTTAGTTGCATTATCTAGTTGCATAATCAGTTTATCCATTAGTTGTATTATCACTTTATTCATAATCATAATCATTTTATTAGTATAATCATTAAGTGCATTTAGTTGCATTTGAGACATGCAAATTGGTACATACAATCTTGACTATCTATCAAAATGTATCTGTCATGCATGTTCACAATTACACACCTTAGGTTCATAATAGTGTAAGGTTAATTAAAGCCCATTCAAACGTTAGTATCTCATGTAGCACTGCAATCATTAATAATCACTCTATTCAATATAAAACATTTGAAAATAATCTCATTACATTCCATCCTTAGGTCATTTTAGGTCCCTTAATTTTTTATTCAGACATTAATATCTCACGTGAATGGTAAGCCATCAAATAGTCCATACATCACTAACTAGTCTACCTAGTCACATTATAAGGGTTTTCATTACATCACCCGACACATTTAGTTATTATTCATATCATATTTATCACATCACAAAAATGCATATAGAACAATTATTTGCATCACATAAGCATGCACATTATTATCACATAAAAATCCAAAAAAACATTCACATCATATACACATATTATCCACATACATCCTGCATCCACAAACATGTTAGCCCCATCATAGATAACATATGCATACATATAAAATCACCCATCCTACATCACAAAAAATTCAGATAATACCCATCACATGCATCACATCAAATCATAAGCATAGCATCATCATCCATCATATCACAAAACAATAATCAAATTCCATAATAAAGTCTATACATGCATATACACCGCTAAAAATCACACCTCATATATATCAAAAATCAATGAATGTATCAATCATGGTACAATGATATAAATCCTCGAAGGGTCAAAATACAATGTCACGTACATAAGGGCTAGCCCACACTCTCCCTATCTCCATCACCATCTCCACCACCGGCTGCACCTCTTGATGGTCCTGCACCCCCTCCCTGGGTGGCCCCATAGCCACTAATCCCCCCGTATGTTGGCTCTATACCCTATGTGATCACATACTCTCGGTATACGATGTTGCCCTCTACTTTGTTGGAACTACCCCATGGTACAAACCGCTCTAATACGTCGCCTCCCGAATCAAACTCTCTGCTCGTCGCTGCTAACTAGTCAAATCTGCATATACATGTGCAAAGCCGACAGGCTCCAAAAGTTGTCGGGCCACATCTCTCTCTCCCCGTAGTCTAACTACGTATGCCTCTGCTCTGGTCAATCAGGCACGAAGTACATCCATCTCCCCATCCATCCTCTCCAACTCTGCCCTTAGATGGTCGATGGATACCCCACTCCTGGCCTCCTCCAAAAGCTTCTTTGTCTCCTCCCTCTCCTCCCTCAGAGCTGACACCTTCGTCCGAGCTGCCTATAGGCTCTTTGTCAGGTCCTTTGCCTCCCTCCTATGCCTATCCACCTCCAACTATAAGATAGCTTCCCTGGCCTGCTCCACTGCTAGCTCCTCCTCCAAGCTCCATGTCCTCCCCCAACCAGCCTCCAAGGCATGTAGCTCGGCCTCCACTCTCCTCTCTCTCTCTCCCTGACCCCATCCCTCTCTCAAAGAACTCTTCATACTCCACTTGGGAGACCCATCCTACAAGACCCTATCCACCCGTGGCCTATGCACCCTGCTCATCCTAGACCTATACATCTAAAATGTCCATCAGCTCTGCACCCTCCCCCTCCCCAAGCACCTATCCAATTTGTGTTGTTGTTGTTTGTACCTGTAGTGGTACCTCATCTCGAGGCACCTCTTGTCTCCCTTAGCCTCTCTATCGACCTTGTCCTCTCCCTCCCCATCTCCCTCCTCATCTCTAACCTCCTCCTCTTGCTTCCACCCTATTCATTGGTTCATCCTCATCTCCCCCTAAGACCTCATCAACTGACAGTCAGAACTCGCCGACCTCTAGAACTCTAGGAATACTCAATCAAACTGGCCCTATGAGAATCCCACCAGCAGTTGTACATCACTGAACATCTGAGATCCTCACCCGCCTGATACCGCTCATCCCAAACAATGGTATCTATTGTCTCCCAGCTAATTTGGGCCTCTAATGGTCTGGGTGCCTGTCCCCATGTCCCAGCCTCCCACGTGATACACAAGTATAACCTCTCATAGCCCACTAGCTCCTGCATGTGTCGAAACTAACGCATAACCCGATGAGGCGCATAGTTCTCGATGACATAAACTGATCTACCAAAAATCTAGTACTCTGTCTATACCCATGCTAGTTGTCAGTCCTCTCTCCACCTCTCATAGTTCATGTAAGGGCGCCAACAAAATAACATCATCTCATCAAAAGTCTGCCTCAAAAACCATATGGCTCCCAAGAGGTGATAATGTAATAGGCATCTATATCTGTCGATATAAGGAAACCGTTGTCTTCTGTCCTGTCAACCTACCGATCAAGCTACTGCAATGTGCTCCCTTGCCTAGATTGTGGAGCAGTGTAACTCCTATACCTAGATTTCGATAATCCTGGTATAAACATAAATGTATATCATGGTACAATTGCCCTAGCATAACTGCACCCCAACAATATGTCACACAATCCTCGACCATATAGTAAACACATCTAGCCCATCCAATTGAGAATCTATGTCTGCTCAGATCTGGCATCATCTGTTCGCTAATCAATCCACAAATAAATAGTACAAGTTGTGGGATGTGCCAAATCTGCATGGCTCGAATAGGTACATCCTCGTCCCCTCCATGGGAAGGGTTGTGTACTCACACACCTACCATAGATAGTACTCTCTGCCATCCAATCTGTACTTTGGAATGACACCTCGAATGGGGATCTTCAAGATCCTCCAGATGTCTAGTAATGTGATGGTAGCCTCCCCAATGGGAAGATGGAAAGTGCAAGTCCGGTTGTCCCATCACTCTACCAACGCAATCATCATAGTCGTGTGCGCCCTGATCCTGGGCCATCTCCCGACAAAACTTAAGCCCACTATGCTCAGGATCTCCCTTTCATCCAGCCAAAGTCACCTGTTTAGCCTTATAGTCGGAGGCCAATGCTCTCGTGATGTAAGTGGTCCCTTGTCCGCCTGCACCCAGCCAGTTCACTTCGTTAACCTTTGTAATCCTATTTTATCCTATCCTATCTTACCCTAGCCTAACTTATCTTAGCCTATTTCCTATTCTATGCCTCCCTCGGGGCACCTATGAGCCCCCTGAACCTACTATACTCCTTTTCTAATCATCATTTCCCCCCTTGCTTCCTTGGCAGAGACATTAATTCATCCCCAGCGAAGGCGTCAAAAACATGATGCATGCGTTATGCCACAAGCAGAGACCTTGAATCATAGTATTTGCCCCCTTCTGACCACCTTGGCCTCAATCGGCACCTACACTTGCGTTAGACCGCAAGAGCCGACGTCAGTCCCCTTTTCTTAGCCCTTTCAAAGCCTGTGCAAGCGTTATTTGCCTGCGGAGACGTTGAAACGATGATCAACGCCTCTGCCTCGCTAGACTTTTCCCTATTTATTGGCCCTAATAAATGCTCTAACCTACCAAAGTATGGAGTAGGATCAGTGTACCTACCAGTGGGTCATAGTCCTTTGGTCTCTAGAATCATTGGACTCTCTTTGCGTGGTGCTCGTGAACAGGAATGCGCTCCATCTCTCTCCTAGGGCTTTGTGCTCGTCGTGATTTTTAAAGGTGTATGTGACAATGACCCTTCCTTGGGCCACATGTGGCTTATATTGGGGCCCCCATGGCCCTCTTTTCTCACCTTCCTCATTTTTCTTCCGCCTTCTTCACTTCTTTATCTTTTTCATTTTTTCTCTCTCACCTGTCATCCTTCTTTTTTTTGAGAATTTTCTCAATTTTTTAAAAAAATTCCCAGTTAAATTCTCGAGGGGGCATACACCACCCGCATCTTCACGCTGGGGTATATTTTCTTGTCTTTTACCCATCGCCAATTTTGTTGCTGCATAAAAGAGGGGTAAAATGTAGACGTCCAAAAAAAATAAAAATTTGTAGACGTCCAATTTTTTTATTTTTTTGTAAACATCCAAAATTAATTAAATTAAATATTTAATTAATTTTAACCTTTCTACGTAATTAATCAATTAAATAATTTTACCCTTTATTCTTCTCAGAATTGATTAAATTTAATTTAATTAATCCTTTCACTATAGTCCAATAATTGATTTATTAAATAAACTGATTATCCTTCATTCTTCTAAAGTTATCAAAATTAATTAATTCTTCCAAAATCTCCTCTTAGTTAATTAATGACAATGAATGAACTTAGTCATGTGATTCCTACAAATAACTTCCTCTAACGCTTCATTATCCTAATTAATTCTTTTAGAATTCCTCATAATCATGCTTAACATTATTCTCTAATTTTTAATTCCTCCACTCATTCTCTCTCCTCTTGTCAAATCCTCCTACAAATCCCACGTGTCTTCTAATCTCTCATTATCCCACCTAATCATCTCCCCTAATCATTTGCTAGGGGTTAATCCCCATGATTAGCCACCAAGTCAACCAATAGCCATAAATGGCTAAATCCACTTGTCCCCTCCTCACCTTCCAACCTTAAATGCACCTAATTGGGCCATTTCAAGAAATTCAAAATCTCACATTCCCCTATGCCTCTCACCTTCCCAAGGAATTTTAATTCCTTTCCTCATTCCCTTTCCCCATGCACTTCATTATTTGGAAATTTTAATTCCTCATCCATCTCCCAAGGAATTTTTAATTCCTTTTTATTATCCCAATGTACTTGGGGATCTCTTCCCCATATGCATTATGGAGTGTGGAGACAAGAAATGCCTTTATGATAAATCTCTTGGTCTCCACACCTGGTCATGTCACTATCTCCTCAATCCATGTGCTCCATCTCATTCAATCTTAACCCTCTATTTCCATTCAATCTCAACCATCCATTTCTCCTCTCTCAAGTCTATAAATTGGGGTCTCCTTCCCTTTGTTTTTCATCTCCAATTCAAGTAATCTTATGCTAGCCTAATAGCTCTAGAATCTTCATTTGTGAATCCATATCATAGCTATATTTGCATCCAAAATCCTCATTTGAGCATCCATCCATTTCTCAGCCCATATCCTTAATCACTTGTTGTGCAGTTGGAGAGAAATCCACATCAACCAAGAAGGGAAAATCCAAACAAGTGGAGCACAAGGGTACATCTTCCACTTCATCAAGCCCGATCCGAAGGAGAAGGTATGATTAGTAAGGTATAATGGTTTTATTTTGTGTTTTGATTGATTTATTTACATTATAACCATTGAATCTTGCCTTCCTAGTTTTAACCCTCTTCAACCACAACCCACATCTTGATACTTCATCAGCTCAAACAACCCTGTCATACCCTAAGGTGCACTCATTTTTTTGCCAGAAATTAAACCGAAGAGGATCACTCCTCAATCTGCTCGTTATCCTAGGAGATATATGGTGAGTGTCACACCCTAAGGTGAGTGTGGCCTATAGATCCTAAGGTATTTAATCAAGCTTTCGCTCAGGTGGTCATAATTAGCAGCGTGTTACCCTCCATTAAGAAGGTCTCCTAGTCTGAAGAGGTTACACTCTATATATTTTCTCGTACCATATAGGCACTGAGGGAGCCATAACGTCATTATGACAACATGTATCACTCGTTGCTTACAATTTTCATTGCAAACACATTTATTTATAGTGGTTTAGAATACTTGTCGTTAGCCGTTACCACTTAGGTCGTTCCCTCTCACTTAGCCTTGTGGGATACTCAGGAGGCAGGCCTTCTAAAGGTTTTATCCTAATGCAAAATTGATAGAAAGCATGAAAAAGGTGGGTCTGGATTTATGATCACCTAGTGAAGGAGAGAGCATATGCCTATCACAATGAAAATATGGAAAACAAATTTCTTTTTAAACCTTCATCGCAAAATTGTCTATACTACTTGGAGATGTTGCTCCAAAAGACATGGTGTTCATTTTAATTGATATAGCAATGATGAAATTTGTGTTGTTCTTTTTAAGAGCACCAAAAGAAATATTTAGCAAAACTAAGTCCATCTTTCCCTACAAGAAACCATGAGAATTGTTAGCACATTGTGGGCTCTCCAGCCTAATCTTTGCTTTCAGTTACAGCTTTGACTTCTCTATCTGTAGATACAAAACACATTAATGGCATTCATGCTCTGTAAATGCCTGACAATTGCAAATCAAACACTGAACAACTGTGAACTGACTTAAGGATAAATGCGAACTAATCTATCAACAATTACAAATTTTTGTCACAACAAGTGCGAATTTCTATCAGCACAAGTGTGAACAAAATTCTGAGCAAATGAGGACTGGTTAATCACATAATGAAAAAGATATAATATAGAAGTCAATTTGCACTCAAATCACTCCATATGATGTGGGCCATTACTTCAATGTCATCATGGAAGTCAAATTTTGCAAGGAATTGGTATATAGTTTTGTGGTATTGGGCTATGGCTTCTTCTTCTTCTTATAGTTCTCGAAGTCTCCTTTCTACTTTCAAAAGGCATTGATAAGTTCTTTGTTGTCTTCTATGTTCTCTTCTCTTCCTGGCACCTGAAATTTTGAAAATTACCCTTCCTGCCATGGGGTTAGAGACATTTCATGCACAAAAAATCAAAATTTCCAGAATTGAAAATTTTTGATGGGTTAATCTTGCAAATACAATTAAAGCCAAAATGACAATAAAAATTGAAATTTTGGGTTAACTGTGCAATTGCATATTAGTTAAAGCAATTGTGAATTAATATAATAGCAAATGCGAATCAAAATTCTATCAATTGCGCACTAATATGTGCAATTGCAATTTTTTGTGAAAGCAAGTGCGCATTCAATTTCTTTTGTTTTGTACAACCCTGCAAATCACAAAAATCAAAAAAGACAAATTAGTAGTTGTAATTTCACGTCGGGTTCATCATTGTTTTCATGCTTGAAATCATAAAATTAAGCTAATTAGGGAATAAGGACGATCACAGATCCTTAACTAATCTAGGTAAAATCAAACACAAGGCAATAGAATAAATGAAAGAAAAAAAAGATATATGTTGATTAAAACTCCCTATTCCACATTTGTGCTTCCATTGTTCTTCTCCAAATTGTCGGTGTGGCTCTTAGGTATTGCACTGGGATTTCCTGCATAAGATGGCAATTATTTTGAAGAGTGTGATCTCGCTTTGGCTTGAGAAATTGATGTTGTTTATATAGATTTTCAAGAGAAATGAGGAGGGATTTTGAACTCAAGTCATGATTGGGAGTGAACTGGTTTAGATTGATCAATTAACAGAGTTGATTGATTTGTTAACTCATTTGATTGATTTGTTAATTGAATAGATTAGATAGATGACTGAATAGATTAGCCAGTTGACTAGATTGATTGATCAGATGACTGAATGGATTGGAGAGATAAGTGGATTGATTGATCAGTCAGAAACGGTGATTGAGAGTTAAAAAAGGTTATTGATGAGTTAACTGGTTGTTTAAGATTTTCAACATGTGTTGTAGGATTTTGAAGTTGAATTTCATTTTCATTTTCAATTTGAATTTGGATTTTGATTTTCGAATGATGAAATTAAAATGCATATTCAGTTGAAATTTGGTGAAATGTTAATTTGATGATTTGGAATTAGATGAAATTAATTGAAATCCACATTTGGGGA
The DNA here is from genome assembly GCF_030272615.1 of Cryptomeria japonica. Taxonomy (NCBI): domain Eukaryota; kingdom Viridiplantae; phylum Streptophyta; class Pinopsida; order Cupressales; family Cupressaceae; genus Cryptomeria; species Cryptomeria japonica. Next base: position 396,168,344 of record NC_081415.1, read on the forward strand.
ATTGTGAATTTGAGAGAAATGAAATTAGATGGAATTATTTGAAATTCGGATTTGGGGAATTGGAGGAATAAGTTAATTAATTTAAATGAAATTATTTAAACATTAGAAATGTGATTAATTAAATAATAAATAATATTTAGTCAAGGGAAATAATAAAAATAATTAAATAAATAATATTTGAGATAAGGTTAATTGATTGATTAATTAAAGAATATAAATTCGATAATTAGAAATGTTGAATGTGATAATTGAGTTAGTTTAGAAGAATAATTAATTTAATTAAATAATTAAAGAATTACTTAATTAACTAGACAAATAATTAGCAATGATTAGTGAGACATTTATAGGTGTCTACAATTAGACCTTGGGAAGCCTTAATTCTACAACTTCTTCTCACGAGGATATTAGAAATTAGAAATTTGAAACTTGAAACTTGAAACTTGAAATTTGAAATTTGAAATTTTAATGTTGAATTTTGAAATTTGGAATGAAACTTGGAAAATAATTGAATAATGCAAAATTTTAGAAAAATGATTATTCAAGAATAATAATTTAACCCCCTAGGAAATTTAAATTTCAAATTAGGGTTTTGCTAAATAACCTCTTAATTTAAATTTAAAATGTAAAGTTGATATTTGGAAATTGAAATAATCAATTTAAATCTAAAAATTAGGGCTCTTTTAATTAACCACTTAATTTTAAAATTTAAGTTTGAAATTGTCCACAAGAAATTTAAATTTAAAATTAGGGCCTTGTAAAAAGAACCTCTTAATTTTAAATTTGAAATTTGAAATTTGAAATTAGATCTAAGGTTGATTTTTGGAAATTAAAATAATTAATGCAAAATTGGGAAATGCACAAGGTTAATTTAAATCTAAAAACTAGGGCTCTTTTAATTAACCACTTAATTTTAAAATTTAAATTTGAAATTGTCCACAAGAAATTTAAACTTAAAATTAGGGCATTGTAAGAAGATCCTCTTAATTTTAAAATTTAAATTTGAAATTAGATTTAAGGTTGAAATTTGGAAATTAAAATAATTAATGGAAAATTAGGAAATGCAAAAGGTTAATTTAATTTTATATATTAGGGCTCTTTTAATTAATTACTTAATTTTAAAATTTAAAATTTGATCCAAGATTGCAATTTTGAATTGGAGGCAACTCTAAAATGATAAATTCAAAATTTAAACAACCCACAAGCTCAATTTTTAAAAAATTTTAAAATTAAGGTTTTTGAAATAAACCACTTAAATTTTAAAATTTAAATTGGAAATTAAACTTGCAAGTGAAAATTTGAATTTTTGAAATTGAAAGACACTCCGATTTGAAATAATTAATCCAAATTAAGCATTTCACAAGCTCAATTTTAAATTTAAAAATTAGGATTTTAGTGAAATTAACCTCTAAATTTATAAAATTCACTTTGAAATCAAACTTGCAAATGAAAATTTGAATTTTAAATTTCATAAACACTCAAATTTGAGAACAAAAATATGAATTAAATGTGTAAGGAGTCGAGTTCACCAAAATTCAATGTGGAAAAATTTAGGGTTTCCACCCAAGAGAGATGAAAATCCCTAATTTTTCACTTAGGGACCATTACATTCAAAAGAGGAAAGGGAATCCACTAGATTCAGTCACAAATCAAATAAGGACTAAATACTGAATGGATTTGGGGTAATTCTGTGATAATTTTATTCCTCTTTTATGAGTTGAAATACTGATTTAAGATAAAATGGTAAAAAATGAAGGTAAAACTGTGAAAACAGTGAGCTACAGATGCGAGATTTTCGCATGCACCTAGATCTAAGTAGTATATGCAGATTTGGATTTGATCCTCGAAAAAGTACCAAAAATGTCGGGACCGTGGTGGTGAGCGCCCTGGTCCTCCTACTTTTTTGCACGCCAAAAAGGGTTGATTCATCTCTGCAAATAATGCTTATTCTGAAGATCGTAGCTCTGTACATGTTTCCTGCACAGAGAAAGAAGGGGAAATAGGTTGGGAATAGGGGCTTGCCTTAGGTCAAACCCCGACTTTGGAATTAACCATGAAATTGAAATAAATATATTTGAAATGATTGTAATGAAAGATTCTCCTTTTGAGGGAGATGTTGAATTATGACTAAAAATTGAATGATGATACCTCCTTGTGAAGTTTTGCTTGCCTCCACATGGAATTAGGGTTTATGAAGTCTTCAACAAAATAAGATAAATTATGTATTATTCAATGCTTTAATCTTGACTTTATTGCTACTCCAAGGCTTGAAGGAAGACAAAAAATGCTCAATTTCTCTTGAATGCTTGATTGCTTGATGTCAAAATCCCCTTATTGTGAATGTCTCTCAAAATGAGAGGGGAAATCCTCTTTATATACTTGCCCCACGAGGGCTTCACTTGGTGAACCTGTGTTATAGCATGTGCATTCATGGCATACTAAAGAATCCCCCTATTTTCAAAAAATATTGTCATAAACTCCTTTTTGTCACCCCCTCCCAATACACAAGCTGAATTAAAAGCCCCCCTATTTTCACCAAATATTGTATTTTTTCATAGCCTAAATTTAAAACCCCCGTATTTTCACCAATATGCAATATATTGTAACATCATTTTTGGGATATTAAACCCCCCAATATGAATGCATGTGGTATAATATTGCTTAGCTAGTGAAGCCCCCGTGACTTGCCCATCGAGAAAATTGACTAATTTTCTAACATGAGCCGACACGGAAAGGGGAATCCCACTCAATTTTGAATTGCAAAAATGGGTTTGAGGGGGCCCAAAAATTAGGGGGACCATGGCATGACACCATGGTCCTAGTGAGGACCAAGGCGCCACACCCTAGTCCTACCCTATTTTTAGGTCAGGATCAAGTGCAAAATGGGTGCAAAATGCAAAAAGGGGTGCAATATGGAAGAGGCATGAGCATAATCATGTCCCAATAGGCCAAGGGGCGCAACCACTAAGGCGAGGACCCAAATGAAATAAAAATTACAAAGGGGTGCAATTTTAGGATGGTACATCAGCTTGTGGCTGAGGATAAACCAAAAGAAGAGATAGAGGAAGATTTAAAATCTTCTCCTAATGTTTTGTTTGTTAGTACGAAAAACTAATGGTACTACAATATTGCCTATTTCCTTACCTATGGTGAATGTCCATCATGTTTTTCATATTAGGAAAAAAAGGAATATAAAGCTAAAGGTGATGAACTTTGTTCATTGGAATGATGGTTTGTATAAGAAGAGCTTAGATGGGACATTCATGCGTTGTGTTGACAAGGCCCAATAGGTACGGTACTGGAATCATTTCATAACTTAGTCTATGGTGGTTATTTTTTTGCTCCAATAACAACTCACAAGATCTTAACGGTAAACTACTACTGGCCCATGCTCTTCCAAGATGTGTATAATTGGGTACACAAATGTGAGCTATGTCAACAGTTTGTTGGTAAGTAGAAGATAACAACTCTACCTTTGAATCCAGTGGTAATTGAATAGCCTTTACAATAGTGGCATCTTGATTTTATTGGTGTCATTAATTCATCTTCAAGTGTGGGGAACACCTATGTCCTCACATCAATGGATTACTTTACCAAATAGGTAGAGGTTGTTCTAGTAAGACATGCTACTTTAGAAGTCATTTGTCAATTCTTGAAGGAAAACAATCATTATCAGGTTTGGTGTTCCTCACAAGACAGTAACTGATAATGCAACTATGTTCTCCTCGTATGAGGTAACTTAATTTTGTTTTGAATGTGGTATTACCCTTGCTCACTCTTCCAATTATTACCCACAAGGTAATGATCAAGTGAAATTTAGTAATAAGAATTTGGTCACAATCATTTGGAAGCTAGCTAATGAGAATCAAAGGTCATGGCACAAGATGCTATGTGATGCATTGCGGGAAGACAAAATTACCCCCAAAAGGGCTATTGGCATGTCACCATTTCAGTTGTTATATGGTTTGAATGTTGAGATTCCAATAACTTTGGAATTGTCTGCCCTTAAATCAGTGAAGGCCATTGAAGATGAAACTTTGAGAATGTTGTGGATAAGTGCATCATATATATATTTCTCAACTGGAAGAACAACGTACACAAATGGTGGATCGTATTGCAAATCACAAACAGAAAGTCAAATCTCACTTTAAGAAGAGGGAAAAACAAAGAACTTTCAAAGTAGGAGGTCTTGTTCTCCTATGGGATAAGTGAAGGAAACCAAAAGAAATGCATGGCAAGTTTGATTCACTATGGCAAGGTCCTTTCACAATTCATCAAGTCATTGGTGAAAATAGTTTCCTATTGGCATATGAAGATGGCACTCCTTTTTTGTTGCCTCACAATGGGTAGCATTTAAAACATTTCACTCGATGAAGTTTGAAGCATTTCACTCAATGAAGTTGTGAGTGATATTGTAAATAAATGTATAGTTTTCATGTATTGATCCTTCTCTATTTTGGTCTTTATTTCTCTTGCATCTTTTGGTCGCCTGACTATATGCCCAATGCATGCATGAAAGCACTTAAAGCTCTAGGATTCTACTACCTTTGATTGTTTCTAAGAATGGTAAAAAATAGTTCCCCAATCAAAGCTAACTATAATCCTCATTTTCAACAATGGCACACACATGGGATAACCCCTACAAATTTTGTCCAAATTTGTAGCCCATGTGCTCTAAGCTAATAAATCGAGGTAAATTTTTGCTCTCCTTTGTCTTCTTTTTGTCTTCATCAAAATTCCTCCATTTGAGTAAGTTCAAAAATTGACAAAGTTCTCTTTATAACACTTAGTTTTTATTGGTAAGTGCATTTATCGGGGTTTAACTTTGATTTTTCACTTGTTATTATGTCTAAGGTGCATTTACACATCTTATGTGCATTTCGGGTTTATAACCCTGAAATGCACATTAATGTGGCACAAATCGCATTTATTATTAAGTGTTTGTATTGCAATCGATTTTTTTTCTTTCATTTCTTCCTCTTATTTTCTTTTAATTTCTTTCGTTTGAAGTTGTATTGTTTCAACAATTTGTGCTTTGATCTCCCCATATGATTTATAGAAAGATTAGACTTTTTTCACAAATGATTTTTCTCTACATCACATTTATCAGGTAAGTCCTTTTTCCCTTCGTCTTGTTGTCTTTTACGTTTTTTAAAATGTAAATCACGCCCTTGTTTCAGTTTAGGGTTTTTGCATTAAGCATTTTTCTTAATCAATAGTATGTTACCCATGATGTTGTTTAGGATTGTAAGTCCAAACAACATCACTTTGTTTCTATTTTTGATGTTGGTTTAAGTGTTGTTCGGGCCTACAATCTTGAACAACATTTGTTTTTCATACTACATGTTCATGTTCATGTCCTTTTCTTGAATCTATGCTTGACCATATATTACTTGGTGTAATTTGGGAGCACATCCCTGAATTACACCGAGGTTAATTCCTTTGGTGTAAGTTGGGATTGTGGTCCTGAATTACACTGAACCCCATGCTACCATCAAACTTCTTATTGGTGTAGTTTGGAGCCATGACTCTGAATGACACCTCCATCTCCAAATCGAAGCACCACCTAAAGGTGTCATTTGGAGTCATCACTTTGAACTACACCATTACATAGAGATACTGCTAACACCAAGTATAGGTGTAGTTTGGAGTTAAAACTCTAAATCACACTATGTCTTAAACTCTTCCAATGTGCAGTTCAGAGTTTTAACTCCGGACTACACTAGTTCTCCAAACCAAGTTGCACCAATGTGTAGTTTGAGGTTGTAACCCTAAATCACAAAACTACACCATGTCTCTTTTCCCCTTTATAATAAGTGTATTTTAGGTTTATAGACTTGAATTACATCATGTTTGTTATTTAGTCCCAAGTGTAAATCGGGTTTATAAACCCAAATTACACATTTGCATATTGAGATTCCAAAAAAGAGCTGTGTAAATCAGGGTTATAAACCTAATTTATGTCATTGCATTTCAAAAGTAAGATTAGGGTTTCTAAACCCATTTTTGTCATAAAGAATGCCCTCCAAGCCAAATGTTTCAAAATGAAGAATGTTTCTCATGGAGTTCCTTTTCAAGATGCAATGATGATTTTCTTCTAACTCTGGAAGGCTTGTTCTACCCAGTGTTGCAATTTTAGTTCCTTAATAGATGATGGAGTCATCTCTTAGCAAGAGAACCATGAAGTTCAAAAAGCAAGATCCACATCCTATTTTTCTACCTTCTTAAGTATCATTTAATATTGACAACATCAAAGATACTGAAATAGGTCATGTTAACTTGGAAGAGTTTCTCAAAAGAGTCAAAGAGCCACCTCATACTATAAGACGGAGTCCATCATTAACAGTGACCTATTCACTTGGTTTCATCTTCTTGCATGTCTACACAAAATCCAAAGTTTGTGCTTGTAGTAGCCAACTATTTTGATCCTGAGAGAAATAGTGTCAAAGGTTTAGATGGTAGAAAGATCATCAGGTTGGATTAAGATTTCTTTGTCACTATCTTCAAATGTCTAAACATTAATAGATATGCCAACATAGACATGCAGATAACTCGATCCCATTATGAGAAACATTCAAACAAGTGTTGAAGAAATGTGAATGATAATTGGTTGAAGACTCCAAGACCCACCATTGTTAGATAGCCTAAGACATTTTCATCACAGCGACTGCATTGAGGAAGTAAATGATTTGGTAACTCTCTTCAACAGAGTAAAGGGTCTTCCAGTCTTCGATACATACCATGAGTGGATATATCAATACATTCATGTCATCAATCAAAACAAAGAAAAGATATACTACGGTAAATAGACAAGTGATGCACTATGTGACTAGCTCATTAAGGTTCCTACCACTCTGAAGTTTTATATGAATTTTTACTTAGTGTATGATGCAACATCAATGATGCATTTTCTAGGTTTGTCCATAGAGGGAGATACAAGACAGATTCCAATCCATAAATGCTACTCTCAAGTAGTTCTAAAGAACAACTTGCATCATTTTAGGAGAGTCAATGATGCTTTCTTATATCATTACATATGTATACTTGACAAACACTTTCAAAAGAAGAGAGTATCAATTGAAGCCTAAGATGTGGTCAACCAGTATCAATGTATGTTCTTAAAGTTTCCTGCTTTCACTACCTCAGGTTATGATGTTTTGATGACCAACCCTTCATGCTTCCAAGATATCCTTTCGATAAAATCATTCTCATGGAGTTATCTTGATAAATGGTTGTGATTCATGAGCAAAAATCAGGTTTTCACAAGCTTGGTTTCAAATTCACCCTGACAATTGGGATGTATTTTATTTCTTCTATCTATGAAGTCAAGGCAATGGATGAAGAAATGAGAAGAGTCACAAAGAAATTATTCAAAGCCAGGAAAGATTTTGATTATAGGGGAATGAATAATAAGTTGAAGAAGAGCTACACTCATGTGCATTGCATATAAGATATCTATATAGATTGCAAAATCGAAGAAGATATCAGAAGACTTGACTTCTAACATCTTAATTTGGACCAAATTGAAGATCTTTGTCTTGCAGATATTCTTGAAGGAATGAAGATGGTGGAAATATTTTGGATGCAGTGTATGAGAATAAAAATATTGTAGAGACACCATTGCCACTCATTCAATGGTCCTAGAAGGAAGTGACTTTTGTAAGAGCCAGATTCCAGAGGATCCTTGCAAACACCAATGTTTGGTTGTCACAAAAGGGTATTCAATTGAAGTCATTTAATATTGGGTCAGAAGATGATACGGTTGGACCTATTTGCAAGAAATCAAAGCTTATAACTAAGAATAGGTAGGATCCCATAGCTCCACAAAAGGTCCCAAAATACAAATTTACTGTGGGAAAGAGTAAAGGTAAACACCAAGGTGAGCCTTCTACTCAAATTGTTCAATAGGAGAAAGAATCTAAAGAAGGAGAATTAGAAGATGAATCTATTGAAAAAGTATAATCTAAGGAAGGATTATCAGGTGAGGAACAAGAAGAAGAATATGACGAAAAAAGATTTCCAGGAACTCTTGAAGCTCCTCAACATGAGGATACATAAGGATCTACTCCTTAGGTAACAAATCTTGTTCAAGATACTCTACACCCAAAGTTTTCTACTTTTGAGTTTGTACCTTTTGGGTCCACCATCTCATACACTCCAATAGCTACTAGTGTGGTTGTCCATACTATTCCATCTTCTACCATTGATGGGTTGCCCTTAGATACTCCACATGAAAATATTGAAAATGTATTTTCTTCCTTCCTAAACTTGTCTGAAGTATCTACCACTATGCTTGATGACTTTGGCAAGTTTATGTTAGAAACGACGCATAATCCAAATGCTTGCACTACAAAGGTTTCACCTATTGTTGTGACTCCCACTCCACCTATTGTAACCATTGCCATACAGGGATAGGAAACTCCATCCCAAACAATAGTTGCAGGGGTGAAAGACAATTCTTCCTTACCACCTTGGTGTTTATCTCAAACACTCCTAAGAGGAACAAACAAGCCATCTCTCCAAATGAATTTGACTTCAGCTAGTTAGTTCCAATAAAGCCTAAGACTACAAAGAAGACTAAGATTCTTTCTCGCGTCAAGGTGGATAAGCCCGAGAAAAAGTATGTTGAGATTTTTGTGCCCCCTCCAGACACAAACATTGATAAAATTTAGCCTACAGATTATGTTATCAACAAGATTGAGTTGGGAAACAAACTCATGAAGGAAATAATAAAGCCTTCAGAAATAATTGAGCCAGTATCTTCATCAATTGATGAACAAGTGATAAAGCGAGTAGAATGGGTCACTTCACAAAGTGGGGTAGTTAGTGAATGAAGGGATAAAATTACAAGTCAGGGAACACATCTCCCGAGCTCTGCAGCCACATTGATTAATAATCTGGAAAGTGTAAAGTTTGAAGTGGAAAAAACACTAGATCTTCTCTCACACAAACTGGAAACACAAGAAAATAACGTGGATGTTTGGTTGAAGCTAGAAGGCTTTGATTTACAGATCCTGGTTAAAAATTGAATGCTTCCCACTTGTGACATGTACATTGAGCAATAAGAGGTGCCGGAACATCAGATGAATATCATGTAGCTACTCATCAAAGATATGCAAAAGGCACAGAAGCAGTGTGTAGTTAAGAAGGAAATTGTAGGGAAAACATCAAACTTGCCATGTACACTCCTAGATGAAAATCAAGGGATTCTTCATATAGATGTAATCATCAAGGAATTTAGTTTACTTGTCAGTGTAGAAGTTGATAAGGAGGATTTTTCCATATCCTCAATTGATAAACTAGTAGATCTATAAGTCATTCTGGATAACTTAGGATCTCTCATGAATAAACATAAGAAATTTTATATTGGCTTGGCAGATTCTATTGCATGGGATAAGGTAATCACCAGCCACACTCAAGGTCCTAATGAATCCCAAATGAAGATTTGTCCATAAAAAATTGAAGAATTCCTCAAACGAGACTAGAATGAACAAGAAGAGTCATAGGACACTAAGTTAATTTTATGCTTTATAGTTTAAGTGCATTTTTATAGTTGACAATCGACACTTCAGGTGTCATTTTGCATATACATTTTGCATGTAGGATTGCACAAGTCCTAAGTCAAATAAGAATTTTCTTTTAAATTTTTTATAGTTGGTTGTACTTTTCCTATTTTTCCTCATAGCCCCTCACCTATATATATGAGGGTGCTCATTGTAAATAGGGATCTTTTAATATTGCAACAAAACTCTGTTGAATTATGTAGCATTTTGAGACTTTGTGCTTATTTTGTGAAATATCTTTTCAAGTGAACAAAGGAGTAGATTTGCCTTCAAACTTTGTGTTGAATCATTATTTCATATGAGTACGGTGTTCTTATGTCAATGCAATTATATGACCTTGAATTTATTTGAAGTTAGTAGTTATTGTTGCGAGTTTTAAAAGAGATTTGAATTTGATATCTACAAGTCTTTGAGCTATAATATCAAGTTTGGAATTAGAAGTGAGAGTCTAGAGATAAGAAATTATGATGTCTTTGAGCTACAAGTTTTCTCTCTTATATGTTTTAGGTGATATTATATCCTAAAGTCTGTGTGCTCCAAAGGTATTATAATTAGATAAGAAGTTGTGGAAGTCTTTGTGCTATACAAGTTTCTAATGTTGGAATCATCATTTCCATTATGCCAAAAGCTCAAGCTGTCAATCAATGAGAGAGCGTCCAAAGACAAGGATCCACGAGAGGCGAGAGGAAGCACATGTCGTGAATCCCGAAGGAGGTGTTGACCAAGTCAACAATCTCCCCCGCAACACTGACTGAGGGTTCCACATCAATGAAATGAAGGAGGCCTCCTGGGATTCGAACTCGTAACTCAACGCTCTGATACCAATTGTTGGAATCACTATTGTCGTTATGCCAAAAGCTTGAGCTATCAATGAACAAGAGAGCGGCTAGAGACAAGGATCCACAAGAGGTAGGAGGAAGCGCATGTCATGAATCCCAAAGGATGTGTTGGCCAAGTCAACATCTAAATTGTATAAATTGCATTGGTACATTGTTAGGTTGTTCTTTAGCTCAATATAACTCTTTATCGATTATTATTGCTCATGCTAGTGTCTTGAAAGTTCCAAGTATTCAAAGAAGTAGAACCCTTTATTATGAAGAAAGATATAAAAGGAAACATTCATTCTGAAAATATAGAATTGAATGATTGTAACACCCTTGGATAGAATAGATAGTTGATTTTAGAATAGATACCAGTTCCCTAAGTGGAAAGGAAGTAAGAAAATAACCTCCCCTTTGTGAGGAGAGGTTTAATCTCACACACTGTGGTTGAAACTCACATTTTGTAAACCTTTCCAGATTACAAAATTTTCAACCAACACAGTGTATATGCATAAGGGAAAAAAATTAAAAGGAAAGAAGCACAATGAATGACCACCTTGTGGAATATTTAAATTCAAAAATGATGGGACTGTGAAGGGAAACCCTATTTTGGATGGTGTTGAATACATAATTTAAGACAACCAAGGAAATTGCATTTGGGGTGCCTCCAGAAGGTTTGACAAAGCTACCAATAATGAAGCAAACTTGAGGCTCTATCTATTGGCCTATAATTATGTAAGAGTAAAAAGATCAATAAGGTAGATATAAAAGGAACTCTTAGGTTTGCAAATTAATGCAATTAAAAGGAAATTGAAAATTGAAAGGATGGATTGGAGTGATAAATGGGAGTGTCTTGATGATTCAGAGGACTTCACTATCTCCCACATATATAGAGAATTCAAGGGAGTGACATATTGACTAACGAATTGTGGGTTCACCCAAATGAAGGTGGAATTAGTAGATTCTAGGAAGCAGTCATGGTCGAGTCTAGACAAAATCATATAGGCTAATGTGATAGCAAGCAAAGCTTCAAGCATGATTTAATAGATGATAGACTATCTAAGGGGGTCAGATTGACAAGAGTGTAAGATTGAAACAAGACGAGAAATGTCATTATAGGCTACTGGGTTTTGTTTGATGCAATAAGTTATATGAATTTGGCATGGGGGAAGTACAAGCGTGGAGGGATGTCATTCCCTATAACCACTGGTGGTTGATTCAATGTGTGTAGGCCTATTGGCTTTTCTATTTGGTTGTGACTCAGCAGAGATTCTCTTGGGATTAGAGGACACTCGTAGTTGGATCATGGCTTGAGGAAATAAATGATGATTGAACATAATAGATATTGGGCATGCCCTAGCTACAATTGTCAATATGTAACACAAGAATAAATAAAAGGGATGTGGATCTGAAAAGGAAGAATAAAGCAACTAACCACTTTAGAGTTCAATGTGGATGTGTGGAGGATTTGGGTGATCAACAGATCACAAGACTATTTCAATATCGAGAGGAGAAAGCAATGGAGGCTATTGTGAATGTGATTAGAGCTTCATTGTGGGTTAATGATCATTTTCACGATGGCTAGGTCTATGATGCTTTCTTCAATGTAATTGTATAAACAATTGGAGAAAATTTGTGGAAAGTTTGCTTTGGTACATTTTTGAATGCACCTACAAACTATCTTGCGGTCACAAAAGTCATTGACTATATCAAGATGTTACTATTATCTAGATTGTTGGTCAGATTATTTAATTCAGAGGTTGAGGGAAAGAAAGGAAAGATGAAGAAGACATGTAGTCTCTTCAAGAAAGGAATTAATCAAAATATTTTGAAGGATTTTTAGGCTTTCCTTGAAGCTGATGAGGACTCATTTCTCTTGTACAAGTTGCTAGGATGTTTGAAGTTAAGTATTGGGATTAGCTTCATCCTCCACACATATATGTAAGAAGTATTGTCACGAGGATTTGCACTCGAATGCTAAATGTGATATTCAACAATCCCATAAAACATGAGAACAACTTCGAGCCCGTGGGTTGCTCATAGTGAAGATAAACCTCTAGATTGTGGGTTGATTCCCCTTTAGATCTCCTAATAAGATAAATATTTTGATTGGAAAAGGGATAGAAACATGCTTTAAAACTGAATAACTAAATTTAAGAGGTGATACGCCGACTGATAAAGACCTAATTTGCTACTTGGACTCACAATTATCTCAACTATCAAGCTAAAAATTAATAACTCATTTTGAGATGTTTTGCAAAATTGATTCATATGAAAGGTTTCAATGTTTGATGTTTGTTTGAAAGAAAAGAATATTGTTTTCATAACTTATATTCAAAAAATGACACACACATTCAATGACCTGCATTATAACATATAGTTTTCGAACCAAACATTGAAGGAATAAGATAAAATGAAGGATTTCAAGACAAAATCACAATATTTATGTCCAAACTACTCACATACAATACTGGAACAAAGACAACTGAGAAAGAACCGAGCTTCTTTATTGAAAAATAGGAACTACTTGCATTACAAGTTTGCAAAATTGCTTACAAAATGATTGAAATTGCTCGTAAGAAATGAGTTAAAAAGTGTTTTCTTACTGCTACAGCTAAGACAAAACTCAAAACTAGAGGAAAAAGAAGAAGTTCGACTTATATTAAGAAAAGGCTCCAAAAATTTGAATTTGAAATCTTGGCTTCCTTTGACTCCATGCTCCAATTGTTTGACTTGACTGAAGTGGAAGACTTGAGTGGACTAAAGATAAGGATGCATTGGCTACTTATTCTCCTCCAAATTAGGTACCAACTGATTTTGAATTTGAAATCAAAACTTATCAAGGTGAGCGGACTTGAAAACACCACAAAAACAGAGTTGGAACTGAAGATATGATGTTGTTTTCTCTCTCTAAATTACCCTTGGTTTATGACTAACCCATGTGGGCTTTTGAGATGAGGGTTGATTACTGCATTAACCTCCAAAGCTCATATTTTTAAGGTCTCAACTGATGACACTTCAAAATTTAAAATCCAAAACCTAGATTCCTTGGGCTAATAAAACTCCAAGCTTGACTATCAAGTATTGTATCTTTACTACAATAGTCACATACCTCTACTTCTTATTGACACATTTCACCTTAACATGCACTTATGACACTTGCATTTTTGCCCTTGTTTTGAAAATTAGACTCTAAACTATTGTAATAGTCATGCTCTGTCAATCCTAGCATGTTGTCGTAGTCTAGTCACTGGAACTATATCACAATCATGACTTGTAGTCAGTAAAATACACTATCATTTGGTTTCGTACCCTATTTTCTAGCATGACAATTCCTCCCATCTCAAATGAAGATCTGATTTTATATCCTATAGTTGCTCTTTCATTAGGAAGACCATGACAAAAGTCATTGTTCTTTGCATTATATTCACTGATCCTATTGCTATTATTGATCATTGTAAAGATCACTATTCCTTCACAAATTGCTGATGATTGTCTTTGCATTGTCTGCAATAATAGTGGCTTGTCATCTTTGTTCATATCCTTTGTCAATGCCCTTCAATGACAGTGTCATTCTTTGCATTTCCTCAATTTTGATCACTACTATGAAAATGAATGCCACTGTCCTTAAGCATACTGAAATAGCAATGCTTAATATTGAAAAAACACAACCACCTTATCACTGCTTTCAATGGCATTGGAGGTCTTTTTGACATTGTTTGGTTTTGAATGTATTTCTATGTCTTTGTCTATTAACTGCCATTTGACAATGAAAATCACTGTGATCAAGAATTGTTTTCTTCATCTCTGCTCAACCAAGGTCTATTGTATTGTTGTTCAAGTGTTTTGACTATTGTCTTGACAACGCTTCTTACCTTTTACTCTAAGAAAATCTCTATTCACCTCAATCATCCGAGGTTGCTTTTAATTGCCTTTGTAGACTGTGATTTGATCTTTTATACTTCCCTCAACATTCGTGGTCTCGAACCTAAGTCTATGACTGTCTTTAAGGAAGGACTGAAAAATCTTATTATTGTTCTACTCCTTTTGGTCAAACTAAACATTGGTTGATCAAAGCTTTACTCCTCTTCTTCATGCCATCTTATGCTCAAGACTACTTTGTATGTCATAATGCTTTTTGTATACACCTAAAAATGGTTTGAAGATAGTTAATTAAATACATAGATATTTGATTAATCCCCCTTCCCAATTAATTGAATTCACAAGCAATTTGATTAATTTCTCGAGTCATCTACTAGTAAATAAATCTACATGATTTATTTATATAGTTCATTTCATATCCCCCTTTGATTAATTGATTCTAAATTAATTAATTCCCCTCATTTTAATCAATTCTTCTAATTCCTAATTAAGATTAACAAACTCAAGTTTGTTGAGATTAATTATCATTTTCCAAATTATTTGAATTTCTAAATTCAAATGAGCACATGGTTCCTAACTTTTAACCACCTAACCTAACCCATTCCACCTAACCCTGGGTTTAACTAACCCTATCCTATCTTGCACGTTCTAACCTCCTTATCCTAACCTCCTATGGTGTGGATATTCTCCCCTTGAGACACATGGCACTTTTGCGACATGTCTCCTCAATTAGACACTTGCCCTCTCGTGATCAAGGCTCCTTGACAACTGTCACCACAGAGATGACAAGTGTCCCTTCCTCCAATTTCTTCTCCAACTTCTTCAATCTTGGCCCTTTATATCTTCAGATCATATATGGACCGTCAATTCCTGCCACCTCAGCTTTGGCCTTGGAATTCCTATAAATATCCCCCATTTTGGAGCAATAAGGATCCCTTGCATCCATAGTTTTAGCATCATTACTATAGACATTTTCATTTCAATCATCTAGTAATTAGCATTTTGGATTAATCATAGCATTACATTTAATGTCATTTGCATAATCAATCATGATCAAGTAGCTACTCAACTCTTGAGTTGCCACTTTAAAGGTCACTGCTCCGCTAAGAGCCAATCAATCCAAAACCTTCAAGATCCTCAAGAATAGAGGAAAATGGGACATTTTAAGGAAGGCTTATGGTTTGCATATTTATTTTAGTTTTAAATTAAGCTTTCACTTATGTTTTATTGTCCCATTATATGTGTATGCCTTTCTATTTACCACATTTTTAGCATCACACTTTTATCATGTTCAAAACACTGTTATGGATTTGACTATGACTATCATTCTTCTCAAGATTCTCTTATTGGCCTTTATAAGACTAATCCTTTAAGGCCAGGTTGTCTTCTAATCTTAAGCTTTCTATCACGTGACTCCTTTGTGCTGCTATTTTGACTTTTGACAGTCAAAATTACTATCACAAAAATATTGTTACAAATTATAATATCTGTCTTTTTCTCTACTCATCTCCTCATATAACTCATTGACTATCTCTAATAATGCCAATGAGAGCCTTTTACTGCTCTATTGTCTTTTAAACCACATCTTGTACACAGGGCTACTCTCTGGTCTTTCCTTTAGTTTCAACAATTCCATGAAGACCTTTGCTCTATCTTTTAAGGCCTCTCTTATGTGATTCACTATTTTGGAGACCTTGAGCCTATGCCATGACAATGAATTTATAATGCTTACCTTACCATGTGCTTATGTTCCCTCTTGAACTTGTGATTCGCTCTGCCATGGCTGTCCAAAACCTAGGACCTTCAAATGAATGCCTCTGCGAATATGATTTTTATCATTATTTGTTTATTTGAAAGGATTTTCTTTCACTCGCCACCATTTAGGAATCCATTTGTTGTAGCAGTCCTTATCATTCTCATGGACTCTCTACTACAAGAAAATATTGCCTTGTTCTTACTATCAAAGTTTTATTCCATGAACCCATGTCTTCTTGATCTGATCTCATATGGAATAGTTGCTCATGACCTTGTTTATGATAGTACTGTTAGGGTTTCAAGCAGATCCGAAGCAAATATGAACTAACAATTATATGCAGATTTAAATACAAAAGATAAAGAAATAAAACAAGACACAGATAACACAGAGATTTAACGTGGTTCACCCAGAATTGGTTACGTCCACCATACACAGCCGTCCAATCTTTCTTATTATCCAACAAAAATAGTACATCAACCTTACAATGCCTTAAGCATCCCAGCCGCTTATAACATGCGTTTTTAGGGCAACAAACAAAGTCGGCCTTTTTTAGGGTTTTATTACAATGTCGGTTTTCATCAACAAAAAAAGACAAAAAAAATTTCTCGGGGGTTACCGCCCCCGAACCCCTGCCCGGGGCCCGGCCAAACCCCAGACCCCGACGAGGATACGTGCTGAGTGTACAGTACTTTGTTGATCAGTCGCCACATTTCAACAATCTCCCACTTGGAGACTGATCATGCTCCACACCGAACAATCTCCCACTTGGAGACTGATCAGGCTCCACACCGAACAATCTCCCACTTGGAGACTGATCAGGCTCCACACCAAACAATCTCCCACTTGGAGACTGATACTACACAACACCACTGTACATGCAACATCCACTGGATAAAACACTAGGACTTGACTGGTATAAATTCCACAATTATCAATCAAGAAGACCAACAGAAACTGATGAAGAAATCAGCTTCTCCCGTGGAACTGCCTTTGTGAACATATCAACAAGATTCTCACTTGTGTGAATCTTCTCAAGCCGTAACTGACCCTCCTCCAAAATAGTCCGGATGAAGTGGTACCTGAGCTGAATGTGCTTTGTCCTTGAATGAAAAACAGAGTTCTTCGCAAGATGAATGGTACTTTGGCTATCAGTATACAATGGGCTATCCTCTTGTGTCTGACCCAATTCCTTCAGAAAACATTGCAACCAAATCATCTCTTTGTTGGCTTCTATAGCAGCAACATACTCAGCTTCAGTGGTTGAAAGTGCAACAACCTTTTGAAGCCTAGAAATCCAACTGACTGCAGTTCCCCCTATAGTAAAAACATACCCTGTAGTACTCCTCCGTGAATCAATATCACCCGCCAGATCAGAGTCAACAAATCCACTTAGAGCAGCATTAGATCCTTTGAAACATAATGCCTTCGTAGTAGTTCCTTTCAAATACCGAAGAATCCATTTCACAGCATTCCAATGTTCCATACCCGGATTACTCATAAACCTGCTCACAACTCCCACTGCATGTACAATATCTGGCCTTGTGCATACCATTGCATACATCAGACTACCAACAGCTGATGAATACGGGATGTTAGACATTTTATTAACCTCTTCCTGTGCCTTTGGGCACATCTCCTTAGTCAATTTGAAATGACTAGCCAAAGGTGTACTAACTGCTTTTGCATCCTGCATGTTAAATCTTTTCAACACCTTCTTTATATACTCACTTTGGGACAAATTCAAGGTTCTATTTTTCCTATCCTTTGTAATCCTCATACCAAGAATTTTCTTAGCTGCACCCAAATCCTTCATAGCAAATGACCTGGCTAATTTCTATTTAAGATCATTTATATGTTGCATGTTAGACCCAACAATAAGCATGCCATCAACATAAAGCAACAGGATAATATAACTGCCATTATCAAATCTCTTAAAATATACACAATGATCAGAATGACATCTATGATAACCGTGTTCAGCCATGAAACTATCAAATTTTAAATACCATTGTCGGGGTGCTTGCTTTAGGCCATACAGACTTTTCTTCAACCTGCACACCAAGTTCTCCTTACCTTTGACCTCATATCCCTGTGGTTGCAACATGTAAATTTCCTCCTCCAAATCTCCATGGAGAAAAGTTGTTTTGACATCTAATTGTTCAAGATGTAAATCATTTGCAGCCACAAGACTAAGTACAGTTCTAATTGAAGTCATTTTTACAACTGGAGAAAATATTTCATCATAATCTATACCCTTTTTCTGTGCAAAACCTTTTACCACAAGTCTGGCCTTATATCTTTTCTGACCTCCTTCCTCCTCCTTCGGCCGATAAACCCATTTGTTAGGCAAGGCTCTTTTTTCTGCAGGTAAAGGGACTAAGTCCCAAGTCTTATTTTTCATCAAGGAGTCCATCTCCTCTTTCATGCCTAGCTGCCACTGTTGTTTGGCATCCACCTGCATTGCTTCTTCATATTCTTCTGGTTCACCAGAATCCGTTAATAAAATAGAATACAAAGAAGGAGAAAATCTTTCAGGGGGTCTACTTGTCCTCGTAGAATCTCTAACACTTGCAGGAGTTTGTGGGACAATCTATTGTTGCTGAGCATCAGGTACCTGTGGCATTTCATTTTCAGGAATCTCATCCAACACCACATATTCTTGTTTGTCTTGTTCATGCTTCTTTTCCTGCATTTGTTCTTTATACATAACCTTCTCATTGAATATAACATCTCTACTTCTAATTATTTTCTTATTTTCAAAATCCCATAACCGATAGCCATATTCATCTATCCCATATCCAATGAAGGTACATTTCTGAGATTTAGCATCAATCTTGGTTCTATTTTCTTTATCAACATGGACAAAAGCTTCGCAACCAAAAGTTTTTAGAAAAGAATAATTTACCTTTTTACCAGTCCATGCCTCCTCTGGAATACCACCATCCAAAGGGGTTGAAGGTCCTCTATTTATCAAATAGACAATAGTATGTACAACATCTACCCAAAAATGTAAGGGCAATCCAACATGCAATCTCATGCTCCTCGCACGTTCCATGATGGTCCTATTCATTCTCTCTAACACACCATTTTCCTGTGGAGTTCCTGGAACTGTCTTCTGCTTTCGAATCCCATTTAAGGAACAGTAATCTTCAAATGCTTTGCTGCAATACTCACCTCCATTATCCGATCTGAGACACTTCAACTTTTTTCCTGTCTCGTTCTCAACCAAAGCTTTCTATTTCTTAAAAGTTTCAAAAACATCTGATTTTTGTTTTAGGAAATATACCCATGTTTTTTCTGGTTGAGTCATCAATAAAAATAACATAATAACAAGAGCCACCAAGAGATGATACCTGAGCCAGTCCCCATACATCTGAATGTACAAGCTCTAACTTCTCACTCTTCTTCTCTTTCCCAACCTTGAGAAATCTGACTCTTTTCTATTTACCATAAACACAGTTTTCACAGAACTCTAAATCAATCTTCTTTAGTCCTGGCAATAGATTTTTGGAGTGAAGGATTTTCATCCCTTTCTCACTCATGTGCCCAAGCCTATGGTGCCACATTATCGAATCTATTCTTGCAACATTTATTGTTGTTGTCCCTGCAGTAACTTTATCTGTAGCAGCTAAGGTAGAGTAAGTGTTACCAGTACACAGATATAATGTGCCTACCTTCGCACGTTTAGCTACTACTAATGATCCTTTAGTGACCTTCCACATACTGTTTGAGAAGGTAACTATGCAACCTTCACTACCTAGTTGCCCTACAGAAATTAAATTTCTTCTTAAATTAGGAACATGTCTTACCTCCTGCAGAAACCAGTCATTACCATTTTGCAACTTGATCTTTATATTTCCTTTTCCAACAATTTGACAGGGCTCATCATGACCCAAATATACCTGTCCAAAATCACCTTGAACATAATCTAGAAAATATTTTCTATGGGGTGTAGCATGAAATGAAGCCCCAGAATCTATTACCCAGGAATCATTAACATTATCCAAACATAAGATTAAAGCATCTTGTAAAGTATTACTTGCAATATTAGCTTCCTTACTGTCATTTTCATTTTTGTCTCCTTCTTTATTTTTCTGAGACCAACAGTCTTTCTTTAGATGACCAGGCTTTCCGCAGTACCAGCAATCTTTCTTTCCTCTAGATTGAGAGCATCCTTTCTTTGACTTCCCTCGTGACTTCTCATTCCCAGGGCCTTTTCCTCTTTCCTTTGATCTTCCTCTGTTCTCCACATTCAAAACACTAGCCGATGATGTTGGAGTCTCACCTGTGCTTTTCCTTCGCATTTCCTCGCTTAGGATAACACCAACAATATCATCAAATACCAAAGTATTTTTACCAGAGACAGAGTTACTTACAACCATAACCAAGCTATTCCAGCTTTCTGGCAAAGAACATAAAATCAAGAGAGCCCTAACCTCTTCTGCAAAGGTAATTTTTACTGAAGACAATTGACTGGTAATTGTATTAAATTCATTTAAGTGCTCCGCTACAGATCCTCCCTCACTCATTTTCAAATTAAACAAACGCTTCATAAGAAATACCTTATTCGAAGCCGAGGGTTTCTCATACAACTTAGCCAATGTTGCCATCAAATCTACAGTTATTTTTGCTTCTGTTATATTGAATTCTACAGACGACACAAGGCACAATCGAATGGATCCCAATGCCTTTCTATCTAAAATGTCCCACTCTTCATCTGATATTGTGGTCGGTTTCTTTGCCTTTCCTTCCAATGGCCGCCACAAATCCTTTTGATATAGGTAATCCTCCATCTGCATTTTCCATAACTAATAATTCTGGCCGTTAAACTTTTCAACCTTGAATTTGGAATCCTCCATTGCACCCACTCAAATCTGAAAGTCCTGCCAATTTACAGTAAACCTCGCTCTGATACCAATTGTTAGGGTTTCAAGCAAATCCGAAGCAAATATGAACTAACAATTATATGTAGATTTAAATATAAAAGATAAAGAAATAAAATAGGACACAGATAACACAGAGATTTAACATGGTTCACCCAGAATGGGTTACGTCCACCATACACAGCCGTCCAATCTTTCTTATTATCTAGCAAAAATAGTACATCAACCTTACAATGCCTTAAGCATCCCAACCGCTTATAACATGCGTTTTTAGGGCAACAAACAAAGTCGGCCTTTTTTAGGGTTGTATTACAATGTCGGTTTTCATCAACAAAAAAACGACAAAAAAAATTTTCTCGGGGGCTGCCGCCCCCGAACCCCTACTCGAGGCCCGGCCCAGCCCTAGACCCCAGTGAGGATACGTGCTGAGTGTACAGTACTTTGCTGATCAGTCGCCACATTTCAACAAGTACTTGGGTCTATGGATGTCTTTTTAGCCTCTGTTTCTAACAAGGTCTTAGAACAACAAATTGTTCCATAGGTCTGAGACTATACCAAGATCTCTGCTATATGCTACTCATAAGAAGAGAGTATTGTCACCTTTATTCACTGCTAAAACTATCTTCCATGTGACTGAGACAAATCACAAATTATTAATTCAAAACTCAAAAGCACGGACAAAGATACATTAGCAGGACTTGAGACATGGTAGGGATGAGGAGGATAGAGGGAGAACCCAGTGACAGAGGCACATGCTCCTTATGACAGACAGTGGACATTATGTAGTTTGACATTTTGTAGTCAGCCTACGGGCCATACTTAGGACAGACAGTCTGATTTTGTACTCCGATATTATTATGATATGTGATATGACAGGCATCGATATGATGGGATGCAATGTGTTATGACTTGTAGTTATTTTTCTATGTATGGATGACTTATGCACTGTTGATGAATGAATTGTGGAACATGTATGGATGTATTTTTTTTTTGTATTTTTGATGCATTTATGATATGAAATGGATAAAATGCTTGATATGAAGCTTGATATAATGCAAATGTACTAACCAATGAATGCAGGATGCAGCATATGTGTTTGGATATCGGAGCACTAGACCGAACTGACTATCCGGATTGACGGAAGAAATGTTAGTAAGAAATGAGATAGAGGGCAATTAGAGATGACGAAAAACTTGCTTTCAGTAATGCACTTTGTAGGTGAGAACCTTTATTTTTATGTAGCAAAATGGATGCGTAGCATCATGGCATTGAAGGCCAGAGTTGAAATGCAACCCTTTTTTGCAAAAGATAGACACATCACAGACAAACGACAATCACAATCAAAAAAAGAAAAGGGATCATGAACCATCCCGCTCACTCTAAATCACTCAGTGACATCATCGAGCGACATGGGAACATGATCGAATGCCAAAGATAAATCAATAAAAAGATAAGATACACAAATTCAAGCAAATCAGACAAACATCTTGATCTTCATTGTCAAAAGTTGAAAGTGCTGATAGAACGATCATGTTGTCTGGTTTCAGGAAATGCGGTACCCCGTCTAAGACAGGACACAGTCTAGTTTCGAGTATACCACACCCTGCATAAGACCCATGATAGCAGTAACAAGGACAAATGATTTTGATGTTGATATTTGATTGATAAGACAATTTTGATCAGTTTGAATGTCTGGTTTGATGGAAAAAGTGCATCTGTTTAAGCGTGATTTCAGTTAAAAGCGTAGTGTTGAATTGCGAGTCGTTGGATGTACACTCAGTGAGCTGTCTAATGCACAAAAGGAATAATTATTTGCAAAATGTTTGTTTTTTGTTTTTGGAGTTTTACAATTTTTTTGTGTTTTTTCAGGACTTTATTTGATTTTTAGAGATTTTTTCAGGACCTTTTTTCAGTTTTTTATGACCTTTTTTCAGGACATTTTTCAGTTTTTTAGGATTATTTCAGGACATTTTTCAATTTTTTTTTTTATTTCAGAACATTTTTAAATATTTTTTGGAGATTTTTTCAGGACATTATTCATTTTTATGATCTTTTTTCAGGACATTTTACAATTTTTATGAGATTTTTTTCAGGACATTTTTCAATTTTTTTGAATTATTTCAGGACATTTTTCAATTTTTATGATTTTTGCCCCCAATGTCTAGCAAGGAAAGGAATATGATAGGTGAATAAATAGGCTTGCTGAAATGATGGTGGATAGAGGGAAGACAAAGGCCTTTTATTATGGAGACAATACGGATGCAATTTTCAAGGGCTATTGCATGATGGGACAAGCGACTGGATATGACAATGTAAAGCAGTGACATGGCATGAGGGACATGTCAAGAGGTTTTTGAAACCATGTTTAAATTTTGCGTCCTTATGTCAGATCAAGATCAAGGGACAAAAAGAGTGTATGGATAGTGATAAGATATGGATAGGATAAGCAAGACCAAGAATGGATAAAGGACATGGACTGAAGGTCGGGATTGGCTAAGGGATAGTGGCAAAAAGTTGCAATAAGATAGGGAATATGGATGAAAAGTTATGTAATAAGCAAATGGATAAATGACCAAAAGCTATGATAGACTAAAAGCTGCAAACAAGATGCATGATGCTCGTGATGATCCTCAGCCTTGTCAAGATCAAAGGTGGAAAGGGAAAATGGACATGAGGGATAATAGGATAACGGAGGGTAATGACAGGGGTTTGATAGGATAATGAAGGGCAATAGGATATGAAGGAGGAAACCTGCCCCCAAGTGTGGTGTGCAAGAAGTTCATAGATTACGCATGATGCCTGTTTGCCAGGTTTTCATCACGGTACTTGCCCAAGGTGCATGTTTGCCAGGTTTTCACCAGTGGACGAATTATTTTTTCTTTACTTTTTTTTCTTTTGTCTTTTTTTTTTTTTTTTGATTTTTTTGCTTTTTTTTGTATTTTGACTTTTTCAATAGAAAATGGACACATGATAGGGGATGGAAGAAGGACTCAAACATCTTTTTTTTTGGATACTAACCTTGAAATAAATGGACCATGACCTTTAAAAGTATGCTCAAAGACGTTGGTAGGATAAGGACATGGAAAATAAGATGAAACTAAGGCAAGGATTTATGCAAAGGATTGGACCAAAGGGATCGAAGGATGGAAAATACACATTGGATAATGGATAGGGTATTGGAAGAATTGGGCTTCAGTGGATGGAGATGAAGGCAAGATCAACATTGGCACACACCTTGATGGGTGGTGGATTGATGGAGGAAAAACGGATATCAGATTGTGAGATTTGGATGGAGGAATAGCTTGGGATTTTGGGACATAAGGGCCCAAAACGGATGAAGAAGGTGATGGAGGCACAAATTTGAGAGGGTTGGATGGAGGAATAGCAACTTTGGATGCCAAGTTGGATGTTTCTTTAGGCTTTTGTGCTTCAAGGAGCCGCTTAGGGATCCACATAGTTTTTGATTTTTCATGGTTTTGTGATTCCTTGGAGTGCATTGCTTGCACAAGGGATCTAGGAACCATATATATTTTGACTTTGCTTTATTTTTCTCAGTGGGCCTTTGTGGCCTGTTGGATATTTCTTTTTCTTTATAGATCAAATTTTTCTTTGTTTTGACATGTCGATTATATTAGACATGTCGATCCTTGAATACATGTGGATTTCTAGACTTATGACTTTTATACTTGGCATCCAAATTGCTTGGAAGAGGGAATGAATGTTGATGTGGATGGGAATGATATGGAGGCATGTGGGATGGATGGAAGGTTCTCCAAGATGTGTGCCTTTGCTGATGTTGCATAGGAGATGGAGGGATATAGGGACCTAGAATGGATGGAAGCGATGATGGGGAAGGTGGACATTTGGATTTTGACTTTGAAGGGATACCAACGCCTTGAGTGTGAGCTCTGTAGCCATGACCATTAGTATGTTCTTTAACATGAAGGGATTCTTGCTTGTGAAGGTCTACTCCTTTGCCTTTATGAATATCTTGACTTGTAGGATACTCTTTTCTTTGGGAAGAAGACGCGAGTCCATTATGAGGTGGACATGGTATGAGAGAAATAATGAGATCTTGAAGTGGATCAGATTGGACCAAAGTGGAAGAACCCATTATGCATGTTGAGGGTTCATGAACATCTTGCACTGACACGTTAGAATCATGAGGGGGATTAGGATTGTGTAGTGGACATGGTTCAATGACAGGCTCTTCAAGAGATGGAATGGGAGGAATAATGGGATCATCACAAGAAATGAGATCTTGGAGTGTATATGGAGGATTAGGATGTGGAGATGGTGGAACAAGTGGATCTTGTGGAGGATATGAAGGGGAATAATTGCTTTGTCATTGATTTTTGTCAACCAATCTCAATCAGATCAATACATTAATTCAAAACTCATCTTCAAACATGGTTGTCAAATATTGTTCAAAATCTTGTCTCAACATTCATGTCACTTACATTTAGGTTCATCCTAGGTTGCATTTTGCAAAGCTCATTGTCAAATATCAAGGTTAGATTTCACCTAAGTCATACTCCTTTGCATATCA
Source organism: Cryptomeria japonica (assembly GCF_030272615.1). Lineage (NCBI taxonomy): Eukaryota > Viridiplantae > Streptophyta > Pinopsida > Cupressales > Cupressaceae > Cryptomeria > Cryptomeria japonica. Next base: position 396,193,795 of record NC_081415.1, read on the forward strand.
ATAAGAGTCATCCATTTTGCATGTGTCCTCTTGCATTAGAGTCATATCATTGTCATACATTCATAATTTGCATACCCTAGGTCTCTTCATTAAGCTTGGGTCATTATCATATCATATTAGGGTCATTTTCATAGCAATTGTCCTTTTGCATATAGTGTCAAACCTAGGTCTTGTCATACTTGAGTAATCCAAATCTTTGAAAAACCCTAAGTCATTGTTAAGAAGTCTAGACCTTATCAAATCTTTTGTCCTTTTGTCATCAATATCATTTGGTCAAACCTAGCTTAGTATCCAAGCATATAGGGGAGACATTGTCATCTTGTCCTTTGTCACTTACGTCCTTTTGTCCTTTAAGGTCTAGGTATCATTCCAATTTCCTAAGGGTCCACCTCTTAGATTTGCATTTCAAAAGTTTGTCAAAATCTTGAAAAACAACCAAAAACATAGGTTGCATTCTTAACATAGATTGCATTTTCATTTATTTAGTTTGCATTTAGTTGCATATCATATATTATCCTTGAAAAATTCCAAAAATATTGCATTTGCATAAGTGACATGTCTATTGAAACAAGGTTCCAAGCACAAATGATGCAACAAAGTTTGACATATCAACCGACAATGCAATCACAATTATATCCAACCCAACAACAAGGCAATATCGATCAAACTTATCATAATGATGTAAATCTCCAAATACAAAAACTTGAGAAGAAGCTAGCTCAAGAAAATGAGATATTGGAACAAAAAGTGAAAAACATTGCGAAGAATAGATCACAAGTGTCCAAAATGCTTCGAAAATTTCCAGGTCGAAATCCAAATATTGAGCCAATTGATGTAAGATCCCTTCTTGAACGATCAGACATACGAGCTCTTCTCTCCCAAATAGAGATGATGAAACAATTTCAAGAAAAGAGACAACATCAATTTCAACATTATGTGCCTCCACAACAAGAACAAGGAGGTGTTTACTATCAATCAGATTTTCAACCAACGCAACCAATGGGCCAATTTCAACAATATGTCCACCCAACCATACAATGTCAACAAATAGTTCAACCAATGGTGGAATATCAACAAGTCCACTCAACATATCAATGTCAACAATCACCAAACATTCAAAAACAAAGGTTGCAGCCCACACCAAGCCAAGTTTCAAACATGTCAAAACAATTGAACCAAGTCCAATATCAAAACATGACATCAAACCAAAAACAAGTTCAAATTCCAGATACAACTATGTCAAAACCTCGAAAGAAAGGTGGCTTTATTGCAATGCTCTTAAGGAAACGACCAAGTGAGTTCTTTGAAGAAGATCAAGATAATACACTTATGTCTAGCAATGCCTCATCCCCCCGCAAACAAATGGACTCTCCAGTGGCATCTATCCCTACACCTTTAGAAGTTTCACAAGAACCTTCCATATTGTCCTCATCAAACAATACACCCAAGGATGCAATTAGCCAAGGGCTATCCATAATTGATTTCCAAGATAATCCAATTCATGATGCACATCCTTGTCATATTTCAGAAATACAAGACCCAATGCCACCATGCACTTTATTGCCATTACCTATTTTAGAGGACCCCATTCGAAGTCCCTCTTCCTCATGTTCAAGCATTGATTCCTTGCCAGAATCCATCACAAATGTTCGAAGTGCATCCCCTTTGTGCCAAAGCATTGATACCTCGCCAAAATCCCCCATGCATGTCCAAAGTCCAACCCCATGTCAAGAGGATAATTTAGAGCATGAAGAAATGTGTCCTAAGGAAAATCAAGATCAAGATCCTGAAACCTTATCATCCCATCCAATTGTTGACCAGGACCCCATGTTCCTAGACACTCATGATGATTCCCCTATTCTTGTCCATCCTATCCAAAGTCCTATTGACACGCCATTCCCTGGGCAAGATCAAGATATCCCAGTTCATCCAATCCCAAACGATCCCCTTCCATTTCATGGAAAAAATGTCCTTCTGAATCCCATTGACATTCCACTTCCTGAGAAAGATCAAGATATCCCTTCCATCCTTTCCGATGATCCCATTAAAAGTCAAGAGAAAAGCACCTTTAAAGAGGATTCCAATGATATTCCTCCTTGTCAAGATCAAATTATTCCTTCAGATCCTCCACAAGATCCACTTGTTCCTCCATCTCCACGTCTTAATACTCCATATACACTCCAAGATCTCATTCCTTTTGATGATCCCATTATTTCTCCCATTCCATCTCTTGAAGAGCTTGTCATTGAACCATGTCCACTACACAATTCTAGTCCCCCTCATGATCCTAATCCCCTTCATGATTCTAATGTGTCAGTGCAAGATGTTCATGAACCCTCGACATGCATAATGGGTTCTTCCACTTTGGTGCAATCCAGTCCACTTCAAGATCTCATTATTTCTCTAATACCATATCCACCTCATAATGGACTCGTGTCTTCTTCCCAAAGAAAAGAGTATCCTACAAGTCAAGATATTCATAAAGGCAAAGGAGTAGACCTTCATGAGCAAGAACACCTCCATATCAAAGAAGATCTTAAGGGTCATGTCTGTAGAGCTCACACTCAAGGCGCTGGTATCCCTTCAAAGTCAAAATCCAAATGTCCACCTTCCCCATCATCGCTTCCATCCATTCTAGGTCCCTATATCCCTCCATCTCCTATGCAACATCAGCAAAGGCACACATCCTTGAGTAAATTCCATCCATCCAAAAGAACTCCATTTCATTCATATCCATCTATGCATTCCTTTCCTCCTCCAAGCAATTTGGATGCCAAGTATAAAAGTCATAAGTCTAAAAATCCACATGTATTCAGGGATCAACATGTCCAATATAATCAACATGTCAAAGCAAAGAAAAATATGATCCAAAAAGAAAAAGAAATATCCAAAAGGCCACAAAGGCCCACTGAGCAAAATAAAGCAAAGTCAATATATATATGGGTTCCTAAATCCCTTGTGCAAGCAATGTACTCCAAGGAACCACAAAAGCATGAAAAATCAAAAACCATGTGGATCCCTAAGCGGCTTCTTGAAGCACAAAAGCCTGAAGAAACATCCAACTTGGCATCCAAAGTTGCTATTCCTCCATCCAACCCTCTCAAATTTGTTCCTCCATCACCTTCTTCATCCATTTTGGGCCCTTATGTCCCAAAATCCCAAGCTATTCCTCCATCCAAATCTCACAATCTGAGATCCATTTTTCCTCCATCAGTCCATCACCCCTCAAGGTGTGTGCCAATGTCGATCTTGCCTTCATTTCCATCTACTCAAGCACAATTCTTCCAATACCCTATCCATTATCCAATGCATATTTTCCATCCTTCCATCCCTTTGGTCCAATCCTTTGCATAAATCCTCGCCTTAGTTTCATCTTATTTTCCATGTCCTTATCCTACCAACGTCTTTGAGCATACTTTTAAAGGTCATGGTCCATTTATTTCAAGGCTACTATCCAAACAAAAAGATGCTTGAGTCCTTCTTCCATCCCCTATCATGTGTCCATCTTCTATTGAAAAAGTCAAAATACAAAAAAAAGCAAAAAAATCAAAAAAAAGACAAAAAAGACAAAAGAAAAAAAAGTAAAGAAAAAATAATTCATCCACTGGTGAAAACCTGGCAAACAGGCGCCTTGGGCAAGTACCGTGATGAAAACCTGGCAAACAGGCATCATGCATAATCTATGAACTTCTTGCACACCACACTTGGGGGCAGGTTTCCTCCTTCATATCCTATTGCCCTTCATTATCCTATCGAACCCCTGTCATTACCCTCCGTTATCCTATTATCCCTCATGTCCATTTTCCCTTTCCACCTTTGATCTTGACAAGGCTGAGGATCATCATGAGCATCATGCATCTTGTTTGCAGCTTTTAGTCTATCATAGCTTTTGGTCATTTATCCATTTGCTTATTACATAACTTTTCATCCATATTCCCTATCTTATTGCAACTTTTTGCCACTATCCCTTAGCCAATCCCGACCTTCAGTCCATGTCCTTTATCCATTCTTGGTCTTGTTTATCCTATCCATATCTTATCACTATCCATACACTCTTTTTGTCCCTTGATCTTGATCTGACATAAGGACGCAAAATTTAAACATGGTTTCAAAAACCTCTTGACATGTCCCTCATGCCATGTCCCTGCTTTACATTGTCATATCCAGTCGCTTGTCCCATCATGCAATAGCCCTTGAAAATTGCATCCGTATTGTCTCCATAATAAAAGGCCTTTGTCTTCCCTCTATCCACCATCATTTCAGCAAGCCTATTTATTCACCTATCATATTCCTTTCCTTGCTAGACATTGGGGGCAAAAATCATAAAAATTGAAAAATGTCCTGAAATAATTCAAAAAAATTGAAAAATGTCCTGAAAAAAATCTCATAAAAATTGTAAAATGTCCTGAAAAAAGATCATAAAAATTGAATAATGTCCTGAAAAAATCTCCAAAAAATATTTAAAAATGTTCTGAAATAAAAAAAAAAATTGAAAAATGTCCTGAAATAATCCTAAAAATTGAAAAATGTCCTGAAATAATCCTAAAAAACTGAAAAATGTCCTGAAAAAAGGTCATAAAAAACTGAAAAAAGGTCCTGAAAAAATCTCTAAAAATCAAATAAAGTCCTGAAAAAACACAAAAAAATTGTAAAACTCCAAAAACAAAAAACAAACATTTTGCAAATAATTATTCCTTTTGTGCATTAGACAGCTCACTGAGTATACATCCAACGACTCGCAATTCAACACTACGCTTTTAACTGAAATCACGCTTAAACAGATGCACTTTTTCCATCAAACTAGACATTCAAACTGATCAAAATTGTCTTATCAATCAAATATCAACATCAAAATCATTTGTCCTTGTTACTGCTATCATGGGTCTTATACAAGGTGTGGTATACTCGAAACCAGACTGTGTCCTGTCTTAGACGGGGTACCGCATTTCCTGAAACCAGACAGCATGATCGTTCTATCAGCACTTTCAACTTTTGACAATGAAGATCAAGATGTTTGTCTGATTTGTTTGAATTTGTGTATCTTATCTTTTTATTGATTTATCTTTGGCATTCGATCATATTCCTATGTCGCTCAATGATGTCACTGAGTGATTTAGAGTGAGCGGGATGGTTCATGATCCCTTTTCTTTTTTTGATTGTGATTGTCGTTTGTCTGTGATGTGTCTGTCTTTTGCAAAAAAGGGTTGCATTTCAGCTCTGGCCTTCAATGCCATGATGCTACGCATCCATTTTGCTACATAAAAATAAAGGTTCTCACCTACAAAGTGCATTACTGAAAGCAAGTTTTCCGTCATCTCTAACTGTCCTCTATCTCATTTCTTACTAACATTTCTTCCGTCAATCCGGATAGTCAGTTCGGTCTAGTGCTCCGATATCCAAACACATATGCTGCATCCTGCATTCATTGGTTAGTACATTTGCATTATATCAAGCTTCATATCAAGCATTTTATCCATTTCATATCATAAATGCATCAAAAATACCAAAAAAAAATACATCCATACATGTTCCACAATTCATTCATCAACAGTGCATAAGTCATCCATACATAGAAAAATAACTACAAGTCATAACACATTGCATCCCATCATATCGATGCCTATCATATCACATATCATAATAATATCGGAGTACAAAATCAGACTGTCTGTCCTAAGTATGGCCCGCAGGCTGACTACAAAATGTCAAACTACATAATGTCCACTGTCTGTCATAAGGAGAATGTGCCTCTGTCACTGGGTTCTCCCTCTATCCTCCTCATCCCTACCATGTATCAAGTCCTGCTAATGTATCTTTGTCCGTGCTTTTGAGTCTATGTCGTAACATGAAGCAGTCAGGTCGGTTCTCCCGTGTGATCAATGGACATTGTCGACTCTGCATCACAATTGGGGCACATTTTGTCAGTTTTAGGGTTTGCTCCTACAGGTTGCATTTCCTCATTTTCATGTCCACCTTAGGGTGTTTTTCATCTATTCTGACCTATCCTACCCTTATCCCCCCTTTTCGGATAATTTGCATGCCATTTTTGACCAATCTATAGTTCCCAATGCACAACTGCGCCTGTGTCATGACTCCTGTGCCTGTGTCATGTAACCTGCGCTTGTGTCATGTAACCTGCACTTGTGTACCCTTACACAAGTGCAGAAGACATCACACAAGCGCAGAAGACCTTACACAAGCGTGAAAGACCCTACACAAGCGCAGAAGTCAGTTTCTGTATCCCCTGTGGGCCCCGCAATGTCCCGCAAGCAAGTCAAATTCATGAAATTGAAAACATGGGTTTTTGAGATACATATCGCTACTCCCACATCATCCAATCATTTGTACGTGTGTACACATTCTCCGAGGTGATCTACCATTTGAATGTTCGCCATCTCTCTGCAAGTGTCCTTTTCCAGAGCAACAAATCCTCTTCTTGGGCTAGTGCAAATGAACAATTTTCACTCTCTTGGTCCCATTTATAGATCTTTGTCAGTGCATAGATGGACGTGCATCCTCTCCATCTTATGTTGGTCGCGGTCTTGTGCACCTTAAATTGCTTGTCTATCATGTATCTGATCTTCAATTGTCAGTCCGTTCGATCCTATCATTTTTATCGATCAATTGGCCTCTTTTTTGCATGTTTCCGGCCAATTCCTCGAGGGGGCATGCATATGTCATTGTCATTGTCTGGGGCATTTTTTTTATTGTTCTTTGAAACAACGCTTAAAATCGCATTGTCTCAAAGAGGGGCAAAATGTAGACACCCAAAAATGGTCAACGCTTGCGAGGTCATACTTTAACATTCGCGCATTGCCTCATTTTAGGTTTTTTGCGTCGCATTAACATTTCTCCTATGTCACGCACTTGATCTTTATCATTTGCGAGCATCGAGTCATTCTTCTGCATTCTTCATTCATCTCGCCTTCGAATTTGGTCTTGTCGACAACAATCTTCATTCATGATTTTGGTTGATCTTTGTCCTTGTCAATCTTGTCATATTGCGATTGATTCGTCATCGATCCTTGTCCTTTTCAATCATGTCAATTTGGTCAATTTGTCATTGATTTTTGTCAACCAATCTCGATCAAATCATTTATCAACATTGGTCATTTATCAATTCAAAATCATGATCGAATCGATATCAACTATCCTTTGTCAAGACCTAATTGTCGTTCTTGCATTGCTAATTCATCTCTTTAGGGTTTCGTGATTTCATCATTTAACCTTGCTTATCATTTTCTTCCTTTAGGATTAATAAATTACTTATTTATCCTAAGTCACATCATTACAATTAAATGTTCATTTAATTGGCTAATTATTCCTCTTTGTGAATTAATTAATAAATGACAAATTATTAATTAATTCACTAAATTTCCTATTTCATCAATTTCAATTTTCTAATTTCTTAATTTATCCAATTTCATTTTCCTCCTATTTCATCTCCTAATTCCATGGGAATGACATTTCAATTTGTCACAATTTGTCATAATTGACAATCAATCAATTTTGACATAGAATTTGTCATAAATTGTCATAAGCCTTTGCATAGCAATTTGTCATAGACATGTCATAATTTTGCTATTCTTGATTTGAATTTCCATTCGAATCACTATCATGCTAATCTTGTCATTTCTCCAATTTCTCTATAAATTGGATGATTTTCTTCAATCAATCCCCTTGATCCCGAATCCCTAATCAAACTATCGAACTTATGCTTCTAGTACTCTTGACCAATAACCAATATCAATCTTGCTTTCAATTGTATGTGTGCACTTGTAGGTGAGATCCACAAATCCATTTGAAGAGGAAAGAAGAACAATGGAGCCGCATGGAAGAAGCATCCAAATCGTCATCTGGTTTGCATGATATTTGCTTTTGAATGCTTTGTTTTTGTCTCTATTGAGTGTGCTTAGGATTAGATCATTGCAATGTGTGATTGAGCTAATAACGAATAATATGTCCTTTTATATATTGCTTTGATGATTCCTAATTTCCTAGCTACAATTTCTATTGTCCTAACACTATGCCATATCTGCCCTTCTTGTATGGGACTGTTAGAACATTGCTTCTTGTAATGTGGAAAAATTAGGGTTTCCACCCAAAAGAATGAAAACCAATAGTTTTTCACTTAGGGACATTACATTCAAAAGAGGATGGGGAATTCGCTAGATCCAGTTACAAATCAAATAAAGATTGAATAACAAGTGAATTTGGGTTGATAGGGATTTCCTCTTTTGTGAGTTGAATTGCTGAAATTAGGTAAAACACTAAAAAATGAAGTTAAAAGCATGTAAACAACAAGCTATAGATGTGAGATTGAGATGGGCACTTGGAACTGAGTAATGTAAGTCGAGTCGGACCCGCTCCCCGAAAATGCTCCTAAAATGTCGGGACCATGGCGCATCACATCGGTCCTCTGAGCTTTTCGCACGCCAAAGGGGGATGATTCATCTCTATGAATGAAGCTTATTTTGAAGAGTATAGTTCCCTACCTGTTTCTTGCACACAAAAACAAGGAAAAATGGGTTGGGAATAAGGGTTTGCCTTAGTCAAACCTTGGTTTGGAATCAACCTTGAATGAAATATTGTAAATACTTGAAATAAATGATATAAAGGTATACCTCAGATCTGCAATGACTGATAATGATGCTTTGCTTGTTGGATGTAATCACACATGTTATATGAAATGGTATGAACATTACAAAACCCTAACACACACATGCTTGCAAATGAATGATGTAAAGTTGCTCCACAATTAATGGATGAAGAATATACAGCCTTAAAGACCTCTAAAAATGTTTGATGATGAATACTTCAATGCTTGAACACTTGATTACTTGAATGAGTGCTCCCAATTTTGCCATATATCCAAAATGAGAGGGGAAGACCTCCTTATATACTTGCCCGTTGTCAATTATGCTAATTTTCGGACATAGGCCAACATGGAGGAAGGTTTCCCACTTATTTTTAAGATAGGGCAGAGGGTTTAAATTGGGCCCCAAATAAGGAGGACCATGGCGCGCGCCATGCCTTGGTCCTACCCCATATTTGGGCCAAGGTTAAGGGTCCAACAAGTTAAAATGATATGATATGACCATTGTTGCATGGTGGGGGTATAAAAAGGTCTCAAATCAAGCATGAGGATGTAGGCGCTAAATTGACAACCTTAAATGTGGTCCAAATTGTAAGGGAGTACAATTCAGGATGCTACACTTCTTAACTGTACATCTTTGTTCCCCAAATCCTTGAGACTCCATTTTGATATCTCATTCTCTTGTTGACAGTGAACAAGATCACTATGTTCTCATCCTTCATTGAACAAGATCACACACACACACACACACACACACACACACACACACACACATGTATATGTATATTGTAAATACTTGAAATAAATGATGTAAAGGTATACCTCAGATGTATATAAATGATATGTATATGTATGTGTATATGTACATATATATATACATATACATATATATCTATATATATACATTGTATATATATATATATATGTATATGTATATATATGTATATGTATATACATACATATATATACATACATATATATGTATATATATATACATATGTATATATATATATATACATACATATATATGCATGTATATATATATATATACATACATATATATACATATATATATATATATATATATATATATATATATATGTATATATGTGTGTGTATGTATATGTATATATATATACATACTGTACGTTAGGAAATAGGAAATCATCACAAACATTATAAACATACTAATCAATTAGCTCAATCACAAAAGCTCAATTGCAATGATCTATCCTAAACAACACTCAATAGAGACATGAAATAAAAACATTCAAAAGTAGAAATTAAGCAAACCAAAGGTATGATTTGAATGCTCCTTCATGCGGCTCCATTGTTCTTCTTTCCTCTTCAAATGGTTTGGTTGTGGATCTCACCTACAAGTGCACACACATAATTGAAAGCAAGTAGACAAGATTATTGATCAAGAGTACTAGAAATGTGATTGACTAGAAATTTGATAGTCTGATTACCAATTAGCTTTGATTGATGAAGATCATCCAATTTATAGAAGAATTGGAGAGATGACAAGATTAACATGATTCAATTCAAATTGAAAATTGCAAATCAATTATGTCAATTATGACAAATTATGACAAATTATGCACTTTCTATGCAAAATTTGTTGATTGAGGATTTATGACAAATTATGACAACTTCTATGTCAAAATTGATTGATTATCAATTATGACAAATTTATGACAAACTGACATGTCATTTCCATGAATTTAGGAGAGAAATAGGAGGAATTGAAATTAGGAATTAGAAAATTAGGAAATTAGAGAATTAAGAATTAAGAAATTAAGAAATTGATAGAAATTAGAAATTAGGTAAATTAATTAATAATTTGTCATTTATTAATTAATTCACAAAGAGGAATAATTAGCCAATTAAATGAACATTTAATTGTAATGAGAAGACTTAGGATAAATAAACAATTTATTAATCCTAAAGGAAGAAATGACACACAAGGTTAAATGATTAAATCATAAAACCCTAAAAGACGAATTAGCAATGCGAAAATGACAATTAGGTCTTGATTGAAGATAATTGATATCGATCATGATTTTGAATTGATAAATGACCAATGTGATAAATGATTTGATTGATAAATGCACCAATTGACGAGGAACAATGACTAATTGATCCAAATTGACATAATTGAGACAGACAATGATTGATGGCAAATCGATCGCAAAATAACAAGATCGAACAAGATGACAAGGGTTGATGATAAATAGATTGCAAGATGACAGGATTGAAAATGACCACGATCGATGACAAATCGATCGCAAAATGACAAGATCGAACATGACAACGACCGATGACAAATTGATCGTTAAACGACAAGATTGAAAATGATAAGGATTGATGATAAATCGATCGCCAGAGGACAGGATTGACAAAAGGACAACGATCGATGACAAATCGATCGCAAGATTGACAGGAGGACAAAACCCTAATTAGGATTGACGATGTCCAAAATGATGACAAATAAGCACGCACATTGATGCAATAAGATAAGATCGATTAAAATCATGATTGGAGATTGTTGTCAACAAGACCAAATTCGAAAGCGAGACGAATGAAGAATGTAGAAGAATGACTCAATGTTCGCAAGTGATAAAAACCAAGTACGAATCATAGGAGAAATGTTAATGCGATGCAAAAACCTAAAATGAGGCAATGCGCAAATGTTAAAGTATGACTCCGCAAGTGTTGACCATTTTTCGGTGTCTGCATTTTGCCCCTCTTTGAGACAATGCGATTTTAAGCGTTGTTTCAAAGAACAATAATGAAAATGCTCCAGACAATGACAATGACATATGCATGCCCCCTCGAGGAATTGGCCGGAAACATGCAGAGAAGAGGCCAATTGATCGATAAAAATGATAGGATCGAATAGACTGACAATCGAAGATCGGATGCATGAAGGACAAGCAATTGAAGATGCAAAAGACCGCGACCAACATAAGATGGAGAGGGTGCACGTCCATCTATGCACTGACAAAGATCTATAAATGAGACCAAGAGAGGGAAAATTGCTCATTTGCACTAGACAAAGAGGAGGATTTATTGCTCTGGACAAGGACACTTGCAGAGAGATGGCGAACATTCCAATGGCGGATCACCTTGGGGAACGTGTATGCACATTCAGACGATCGGACGATGCGAGAGCAGTGGTATGGATCTTAAAAACCCATGTTTTCAATTTCATGAATTTTGATTGCATGCGGGACATTGCGGGGCCCACAGGGGATGCAGAAAAGGACTCCTGCGCTTGTGTAGGGCGAATCCTGTGCTTGTGTAGGGTCTTCTGCATTTGTGTAGGGAGACACAAGCGCAGGTTACCTGACACAGGAGCAGGTTCCTTGACACAGGTGCAATTGTGCATTGGTGACTCAATTTTGGTTCGAAACTGCATGCAAATGATCCGAAAAGGGGGGATAAGGGTAGGATAAGTCAGATTAGGTGAAAAACACCCTGATTTGGACATGAAAATGAGGAAATGCAATCCATAGGAGAAAACCCTAAAACTGACAAAATGTGTCCCAATTTGTGATGCAGAGTCGACAGTATCCGTTGATCACACGGGAGAACCGACCTGACTGCTTCATGCTACGACATAGACTCAGGAGCATAGACAGAGATACATTAGCAGGACTTGGGATATATTATGTCACATTCATGCCCGAGATTAGGGCAAACACAGGACTGCTTACCGCATTGGCAGAACGATGGCATTCAGAGACTTCGTCCTTCCATCTGGCGACTGGAGAGGCGACGGTGACACTTGAGGATGTATGGCATATCCTCCGCATTCCGATTCATGGAGAGATGATAGAGTATGACCCAGTGATGGGGAGAGATGCATTGTGCAGATTGTTTGAGTGCGACGCAGATGATCTGGATATCATCGAGAGAGAGATTGGCTGGGAGACTATGGCATCAGAGTATGATCGACGATATGTGGTGATAGCCGTGGTGATAGCATGTCTACTGGCAGGAGACAGACGAGGACATGGATTCCCTATTGGATGGGGAAGAGTGCTAGAGCGGATGGCGATAGAGGGGACAGTCTATGCATGGGGACCATGTGTGTTGGCTATGGTCTATTTTCAGCTGCATCAGATAGCATATCAGGGAGTTCAGACTTTGAGCTGTGGGGTTACACTACTACAGGTATGGGCATTTGAGCACATAGCCATATGTCAACCGATTACAGATAGACAGGTAGTACCACATCGACCATATGTGTACTGCTATGGTGGAGCACTGAGACAGGGTCCTTTTGGATACATACTATACTGGCGACATGAGCTAGACCGACTGAGAGAGTACATATGGAGGCCATATCGTGATTGCCCGGGATGGTCAGATGACAGTGAGGAGTTACCGTATTGTAGATAGGAGAGGTACCTGATTGGGCGACCAGTGAATCGCCAGAGAGTGATTGAGTTGTACCTGCCAGAGAGAGTCAGACGACAGTTTGGAGAGAGGCAGGATGTACCTAGGAGGACTGCACACTTTGCCTGATCTCACAAAGAGACGAGTCAGTGGGGGAGTATGATTCAGCCACACACAGCACATGCGGACTTCTCACAGCTACAACAAAGACAGTAGGATTGGGAATCAGATGTGGAGGACGCGGGGACGACAGATGAGTATGATAGATGGTTTGCACGACGGCGGCCAGTGCCATTGACAGATCCGGATATTCCAGTACCGAGGCGACAGGAGGACTTCCCACTCACAAGAGAGGAGGAGGGAGATGATGAGGACGAGGAGGATGAGGGCGGGGATGAGGATGATGGAGATGAGGATGAGGATGATGATGACGGAGATGAGGAGGGGGATGACAAGCAGGAGACATTGCAGGATATACCCATAGAGCCGGAGATAGCTAGGACAAAGGAGATGGAGATGTGCAGGGCTACCATAGCGAGTCAGCAGGATCACATTGCGACATTAGAGAGACAGCAGGATCAGTTCAGAGCGGAGATAGTCAGACTCACAGCGGCTCGAGATGCAGCGATTGCTCAAGCACAGCGAGGGGAACAGAGAGTCACTGAGTACATTGGGTCGATTCGGGATGCCAGTGCACGCGAGATGGCATAGATGCTGGTAGAGACCAGAGAGGAGATATGCCATTGGAGGACACTATATGAGAGTGCAGTTCCACTAGAGCAAAGAGCACCTTCATATCGGGCACGATCGAGGACAGAGAGCAGGGCATGCTCTCGGAGGTCATTGAGCAGCATGGGGGTGAGTGGACCTATGAGACCACCATAGCCAGGACCAGGAGGGACATCATCCGCAAGACCTTGCAAGGATGAGGAGGACCGAGGGAGCACCCAGTGACAGAGGCACGTGCTCCTTAGACAGACAACGGACATTATGTAGTTTGACATGTTGTAGTCAGCTTGCGGGCCATACTTAGGACAGACAGCCCAATTTTGTACTTCGATATTATGATGATATATGATATGATATGCATTGATATGATGGGATGCAACGTGTTATGACTTTTGTGATTTTCCATGTATGGATGACTTATGCATTGTTTATGTACCATTGTGGAACATGTATGGATGTATTTTTTTATGTGTTTTTGATACATTTATAATATGAAATGGATAAGATACTTGATGTGATACTCAATATAATGCAAATGTACTAACCAAATGGATGCAGGATGCAGCATATGTGTGCGGGGAAATCAGAGCACTAGAACGAACCGACTATCCAAACTGACAGAAGAAATGTTAGTAAGAAGAAAATGAGACAGAGGACAGTTAGAGATGAAGAAAAACTTGCTTTCAGTAATGCACTTTGTAGGTGAGAACCTTTATTTTAATGTAGCAAAACGGATGTGTGGCATCATGGCATTGAAGGCCAGAGCTGAAATGCAACCCTTTTTGCAAAAGACAGACACATCACAGACAAACAACAATCACAACAAAAAGAAAGACCATGATCCATCCCGGTCACTCTAAATCACTTAGTGACATCATCGAGCAACATAGGAACATGACCGAAGCCAAAGATAAATCAATAAAAAGATAAGATACACAAATTCCAACAAATCAAACAAACACCTTGATCTTCGTTGTCAAAAGTTGAATGCGTTGATAGGACGATCATGCTGTTTGGTTTCAGGACATGTGGTACCCCGTCTAAGACAGGACACAGTCTGGTTTCGAGTATACCACACCCTGTATAAGACCCATGATAGTAGTAACAAGGACAAATGATTTTGAGGTTGATTGATATGACAATTCGGATCAGGTTGAATGTTTGGTTTAAGTGAAAAAGTTTATCTGTTTAAGCGTGATTTCATTAAAGCACAGTGTTGGATTGCGTGTTGTTGGATGTATGCTCAGTGAGCTGTCTATGCACAGAGGGATCATTTATTGACAAAATGCTTGTTTTTGGATTTTAATGTTTTGAAAAAAAATTTGTTTGTTCATTTTTTTCAGGACTTTATTTGACTTTTTAGGGATTTTTTTTTCAGGACATTATTCAATTTTTATGAGATTTTTTCAGGATCATATTCAATTTTTTGGATTATTTCAGGACATTTTTAAATGTGTTTAGAGATTTTTTCAAGACATTTTTCAATTTTTATGAGATTTTTTTCAGGATATTTTTAAATTTTTATGATATTTTTTCAGGACATTTTTAAATTTTTATGATCTTTTTTTTCAAGACATTTTTCAATTTTTTATGATCTTTTCTCAGGACATTTTTCAATTTTTATGATCTTTTTTCAGGACATTATTTGATTTTTTATGGATTATTTTGCCCCTAGTGTCTACCAAGGCAAGGAATATGACAGGTGAATAAATAGGCTTTCTGAAATGATGGTGGATAGAGGGAAGACAAAGGCCTTTCATCATGGAGATAATACAGATGCAATTTTGAAGGGCTATTGCGTGATGGGACAAGAGACTGGATATGACAATGTAAAGCAGTGACATGGCATGAGGGACATATCAAGAGGTTTTTGAAACCATATTTAAATTTTGCGTCTTTATGTCAGATCAAGATCAAGGAATGAAAAAGAGTGTATGGATAGTGATAAGATATGGATAGGATAAGCAAGACCAAGAATGGATAAAGGACATGGACTGAAGGTCGGGATTGGCTAAGGGATAGTGGCAAAAAGTTGCAATAAGATAGGGAATATGGATGAAAAGTTATGTAATAAGCAAATGGATAAATGACCAAAAGCTATGATAGACTAAAAGCTGCAAACAAGATGCATGATGCTCATGATGATCCTCAGCCTTGTCAAGATCAAAGGTGGAAAGGGAAAATGGACATGAGGGATAATAGGATAACGGAGGGTAATGACAGGGGTTCGATAGGATAATGAAGGGCAATAGGATATGAAGGAGGAAACCTGCCCCCAAGTGTGGTGTGCAAGAAGTTCATAAATTACGCATGACGCCTGTTTGCCAGGTTTTCATCATGGTACTTGCCCAAGGCGCCTGTTTGCCAGGTTTTCACCAGTGGACGAATTATTTTTCTTTATTTTTTTCTTTTTGTCTTTTTTTTTTCACTTTTTTTTTTCAATTTTTTTTTTTTGTATTTTTTTTTATTTTTGATAGAAGATGGACACATGATAGGGGATGGAAGAAGGACTCAAGCGTCTTTTTGTTTGGATAGAAGCCTTGAAAAAAAAAATGGACCATGACCTTAAAAGCATGCTCAAAGACGTTGGTAGGATAAGGACATGGAAAATAAGATGAAACTAAGGCGAGGATTTATGCAAAGGATTGGACCAGAGGGATCGAAGGATGGAAAATATGCATTGGATAATGGATAGGGTATTGGAAGAATTGGGCTTTAGTAGATGGAAATGTTGGCAAGATCGGCATTGGCACACACCTTGAGGGGTGATGGATTGATGGAGGAAAGATGTATTTTGGATATTGAGATTTTGACGAAGGAAAGGCTATGGATTTGTGAGATTTGGATGGAGGAATAACTTGGGATTTTGGGACATAAGGGCCCAAAATGGATGAAGAAGGTGATAGAGGAACAAATTTGAGAGGTTTGGATGGAGGAATAGCAATTTTGGATGCTAAGTTGGATGTTTCTTTAGGCTTTTGTGCTTCAAGGAGCCACTTAGGGATCCACATGGTTTTTGATTTTTAATGCTTTTGTGGTTCCTTGGAGTGCATTGCTTGCACAAGGGATTTAGGAACCCATATATATTTTGACTTTTCTTTACTTTGCTCAGTGGGCCTTTGTGGCCTTTTGGATATTTCTTTTTCTTTATAGATCATGGTGTTCTTTGTTTTGACATGTCGATTATATTGGACATGTTGATCCTTGAATACACGTGGATTGCTAGACTTATGACGGTTATACTTAGCATCCAAATTGCTTGGAGGGGGGAAGGAATGCATGGATGGATATGAATGAAATGGAATTCTTTTGGATGGATGAAATTTACTCAAGGATGTGTGCCTTTGCTGACCTTGCATAGAGGATGAAGGGATATAAGGACCTAAGATGGATGGAAGGTATGATGGGGAAGGTGTATTTTTTGATTTTGATGGAGGAATACCAACGTCTTGAGAGTGAGTTGTGTAGACATGACCCTTAAGATCTTCTTTGATATGGAGGGGTTCTTGCTTATGGAGATCTACTCCTTTGCCTTTATGAATATCTTGACTTGTGGGATACTCTTTTCTTTGGGAAGAAGACGCAAGTCCATTATGAGGTGGATATGATATGAGAGAAATAATGAGATCTTGAAGTGGATCGGATTTCACCAAAGTGGAAGAACCCATTGTGCATGTCGAGGGTTCATGAACATCTTGCACTGACACGTTAGAATCATGAGTGGGATTATGATCATGAGGGGGACTAGGATTGTGTGGTGGACATGGTTCAATGACAGGCTCTTCAAGAGATGGAATGGGAGGAATAATGGGATCATCATAAGAAATATGATCTTGGAGTGGATATGCTGGATTAAGACAAGGAGATGGAGGAACAAACGAATCTTGTGGAGGATCTGAAGGAATGATTTGATCTTGACAAGGAGGAAGATCATTGGAATCCTCTTTAAAGGTGCTTTGCTCTTGACTTTTAATGGGATCATCGGAAAGGATGAAAGGGATATCTTGATCTTTCTCAGGAAGTGGAATGCCAATGGGATTTTAAAGGACATTATGTTCATGAAATGGAAGGGGATCGTTTAGGATTTGATGGACTGGGATATCTTGATCTTGCCTGGGGAATGGAGTGTCAATAGGACTTTGGATAGGATGGACAAGAATAGGGGAATCATCATGAGTGTCTGGGAACATGGGGTCTTGGTCAACAATTGGATGGGATGATAAAGTTTCGGGATCTTGATCTTCATCTATTTCAAGACACGTTTCTTCATGCTCTAAATTATCCTCTTGACATGGGGTTGGACTTTGGATATGCATGGAGGATTCTGACAAGGAATCAATATTTTGGCATGAAGGAAATGCACTTTGAACATTTGGGATGGATTCTGGCAAGGAATCAATGCTTGAACATGAGGAAGAGGGACTTCGAATGGGGTCCTCTAAAATAGGTAATGGCAATAAAGTGCATGGTGGCATTGGGTCTTGTATTTCTGAAACATGACAAGGATGTGCATCATGAATTGGATTATCTTGGCAATCAATTATGGATAGCCCTTGGATAATTGCATCCTTGGGTGTATTGTTTGATGAGGACAATATGGAAGGTTCTTGTGAAACTTCTAGAGGTGTAGGGATAGATGCCACTAGAGAGTCAATTTGTTTGCGGGGGGATGAGGCATTGCTAGACATAAGTGTATTGTTTTGATCTTCCTCAGAGAACTCACTTGGTAGTTTCCTTAAGAGCATTGCAATAAAGCCACCTTTCTTTCGAGGTTTTGACATGGTTGTATCTGGAATTTGAACTTGTTTGGCAAGAAGTTGGTTCTGATCTGATGTCATGTTTTGATATTGGACTTGGTTCAATTGTTCTGACATGTTTGAAACTTGGGTTGGTGTGTGCTGCAACCTTTGTTTTTGAATGTTTGGTTGTTGTTGTTGACATTGATATTCCACCATTGGTTGAACCATTTGTTGACATTGTATAGTTGGTTGGACATATTGTTGAAATTGGACCATTGGTTGTGTTGGTTGCATATGTTGGACAATTGGTTGTGATGGTTGAAAATCTGATTGATAGTAAACACCTTCTTGTTCTTGTTGTGGAGGCACGTAATGTTGAAATTGATGTTGTCTCTTTTCTTGAAATTGTTCCATCATCTCTATTTGTGAGAGGAAAGCTGGCATGTCTGATCGTTCGATAAGAGACCTTACATCAATTGGCTCAATATTTGGATTTCGACCTGGAAGTTTTCGAAACATTTTGGACATTTGTGATCTATTCTTTGCAATGTTTTTCACTCTTTGTTCCAAAATCTCATTTTCTTGAGCTAGTTTCTCCTCTAGTTTTTGTATTTGGAGACTTGTTTCATCATAAAGAGTTTGATCGATATTGCCTTGTTGTTGGGTTGGATATAATTGTGATTGCCTTGGATTAAAATTTGATTGCATTGTCGGTTGATATGTCAAACTTTGTTGCATCATTGGTGCTTGGAACCTTGTTTCAATAGACATGTCACTATGCAAATGCAATATTTTTGGAATTTTTCAAGGATAATGTATGATATGCAACTAAATGCGAACTAAATAGGTGAAAATGCAATCTATGGCAAGAATGCAACCTATGTTTTTGGTTGTTTTTGAAGATTTTGACAAACTTATGAATGCAAATCTAAGAGAGGGACCCTTAGGAAATTGGAATGATATCTAGACCTCAAAGGACAAAAGGACTTAAGTGACAAAAGGACAAAATGACAAAGTCTCCCCTATATGCTTGGATACTAAGCTAGGTTTGACCAAATGATATTGATGACAAAAGGACAAAAGATTTGATAAGGTCTAGATCTCCTAACAATGACTTAGGGTTGCATCAAAGATTTGGATTACTCAAGTATGACAAAACCTAGTTTTGGCACTATATGCAAAGGGACAATTACTATGCAAATAACCCTAATATGATATGATAATGACCTAAGCTTAATGAAGAGACCTAGGGTAAGCAATGTAAATGTATGACAATGATATGACTTTAATGCAAGAGGACATATGCAAATGGATGAACCTTATTGATATGCAAAGGAGTATGACTTAGGTGAAACCTAACCTTGGTACTTGACAATGAACTTTGCAAAATGCAACCTAGGATGAAC
Organism: Cryptomeria japonica; assembly: GCF_030272615.1. Taxonomy (NCBI): domain Eukaryota; kingdom Viridiplantae; phylum Streptophyta; class Pinopsida; order Cupressales; family Cupressaceae; genus Cryptomeria; species Cryptomeria japonica. The sequence goes on from NC_081415.1 coordinate 396,213,669, forward strand.
CTAAATGTAAGTGACATGCTTCTTGAGACAAGATTTTGAACAATATTTGACAACCATGTTTGAAGATGAGTTTCTGAATCTTGTTGGATGAAATGCTCTTGGGTTTAACCTTGTTTTGAATCAATTTGTCTTGCTTTTGAAATGAGATACAATTCAACTTTTGACAAGCAAAGAATACAAGATATTGCAACTTAGACTCAAGACAATCATGCTCATTTCCACATTTCTAATGGTAGGCAAGGACATTAGGTACTTGAGAGGTAGACTCATTATGGGATTCAAGGAGAATACATAGATGCTTGACCCCACGGGCTCCCCTCCACGACACTCACTTCTTAGGTAGCCAAGCATCAGTCCCCATGGAAATCTCCCCATGGCGAACTTAGTATCTCTTCCAAGTATTCGAACTTGTCCTTCTCAAGCAACTAGAAGGGTTTTTGGCCTCTAAAAACAAGGTGTGTAGTAAGGATTTATGTTAAGTGTTACTCCTTGATGTCACGCAAGCGTGATTGAGACATTAAGCCCATCAAGATACCAAACAAATGTAGTCGCGCAAGCACGATTTAGACCGTGAGGTCCTACTTAGATGTTGATATGAGAAAGAGTTCAAGGGTCATCACTTCCCAAGTAACTGCAATTCCCACGTAACACTTCCTTCAAAGCTTTCGCTCATCGGGTATTTTTTTATAGTGAGTTAGAATGCCAAGGAATTCTAGCCGTACTCACTTTGGGTCGTTCCCTTCTCATGATTATCACTTGCTTGCAAAAGCAAAGTGGTTAGGAAGGCAAGCCCTCTAAAGGAGACACACAATCAAAGACAAAAGCATGGTATCAAAGATCTGGATTTCTGATCACCCTAAAAGGATGAGAGCATACTCTCCTACTCCAATGTCACACTCAACAATCAAAGAAAAAACATGTTCATTCCAACCTATTAGAAATCACTAGGTGCCTAAAACATTAATAACAAACACCAAGTTTAGTTGTTTCTCCAAGGCAACCTGCAAAACCCAAGTTAGAAGTTTGATTTGTTGTCTTTGACTATCGATTCTGCATAACACATGTTAATAGTTTGATTTGTTGTCTTTGTCATGCGTATGCCAAGATTCTGCACAGATAATTAGTACCAAAATCCAAAACACAGAAAATAGAATGCAAAAACTAAACAAATTTCA